>NC_059434.1:76957916-76979224 GCF_021028975.2 Sphaerodactylus townsendi
GTGTTTTTTTCACATTTCGGCCTGCAGGGGAGACATTTTTAAACATACCAGCACCAAATTTTCAGGGTATCATCAGGAGACTGTCCTGATGATACCCTCCAAGTTTGGTGCATTTTGGTTTAGGGGGGCCAAAGTTATGGACCCCCAAAAGTGGTGTCCCTATCCCCCATTCTTTCCAATGGGAACTAAGGAGATGAGGGCTACCCTTTTGAGGGTCCATAACTTTGGCCCCCCTGAACCAAACTGCACCAAACTTGGAGTGTATCATCAGGACAGTCTCCTGATGATACACTGAAATATTGGTACCATTACATCTACAAATGCACCCCCTGCAGGCACCCCCAGAAATTTGCACAAGATTCTTTGTTCTGCAGTGACTTAGCTGCATTGCTGTCAATAGGGAATTTCTGAGGGGGCTGTGGAGTGCACATTTTTCATGGTAAACCCACAAAACTTTCAGGGTATCTTCAGGAGAGTCTCTGGATGACACCATCCAGGTTTGGGGAACTTTACTTCAGGGGGAAGTGGGAGATGGGCCCTACCCTTTTTGGGTCCCATAGAATTAAACCCCCTGAAGCAAAATTCCCCAAACCTGGATGGTGTCATCCAGAGACTCTCCTGAAGATACCCTGAAAGTTTTGTGACCATACCTTCAGAAATGTGCACCTCACAGCCCTCTACCAGAAATTCTCCATTGACAGCAATACAGCTAAGTCACTGCAGAACAAAGAATCTTAGGCAAATTTCTGGGGGTGCCTGCAGGGGACGCATTTTGAGATGTATTGGCACCAAATTATCAGGGTATCATCAGGTGACTGTCCTGATGTTGCCCACCAGGTTTGGTGCAGTTTGGTTCAGGTATGGACCCTCAAAAGGGGTGCAACTATCCCCCATTGTTTCCAATGGGAGCTGATAGGGGATGGGGGCTACACCTTTGAGAGTCCATAACTTTGGCTCCCCTGAACCAAACTGCACCAAACTTTGGGGGTATCATCAGGACAGTCTCCTGATGTTACCCTGAAAGTTTGGTGTCACTAGCTTTAAAAATGCTGGTTTGCGTGTTTCACCGCTCACTCACTCCAGCAGGCTTCATGTGCAGGAGCGGTGAAACATGAAAACTGGAATTTTTAAAGCTAGTGGCACCAAATTTCAGGGTATCATCAGGAGACTGTCCTGATGACACCCCCCAAGTTTGGTGCAGTTTGGTTCAGGGGGGCCAAAGTTATGGACCCTCAAAGGGGGCCTTTATCCCCCATTGTTTCCAATGACAGCTAAGGAGATGGTGGCTACCATTTTGAGGGTCCATAACTTTGGCCCCCCTAAACCAAACTGCACCAAGCGTGGGGGTGTCATCAGGACAGTCTCCTGATGATACCCTGATATTTTGGTGCTGATATGTCTAAAAATGTGCCCCTGCAGGCACCCCCAAAAATTTGCCCAAGGTTCTTTTTTCTGCAGTGACTTCTGCATTGCTGTCAATGTGGAATTTCTGGTGGAGGGCTGTGGGGTGCACATTTATCAAGGTACAGTCACAAAATGTTCAGGGTATCTTCAGGAGAGTCTTTGGATGACACCATCCAGGTTTGAGGAACTTTGCTTATGGGGGCAGTGGGAGATGGACCCTACCCATAACATTGAACCCCTTGAAGCAACGGTCACCAAACCTGGATGGTGTCATGAAGAGACTCTCCTGAAGACACCCTGAAAGTTTTGTGGGTTTACCATGAGAAATGTGCACTCCACAGCCCTCCCACAGAATTTTCCTATTGGCTGCAATGGAGCCAGCCAGCCACTACAGAGCATAGAATCTGGGGAAATTTCTTTGGGTGACTGTGAGGGGTGCAGTTTTAGAGCTACTGTCACCAAAATTTTGGGGTATCATAAATGTACTGTCCCTATGATACTCCCCAAGTTTGGTGAAGTTTGGTTCAGGGGTCCAACGTTATGGACCTTCAAAAGTGTAGCCCCCATCTCCTGTTAGCTTCCATTGGAAACAATGGGGGATGGGGCACCCCTTTTGAGGGTCAATAACTTTGCCCCCCCTGAACCAAACTGCACCAAACTTGGGGAGAATCATCAGGACAGTCTCCAGAAGATATCCCGAAATTTTGGTGCCGCTAGCTTTAAAAGTGCGTCCCCTGCAGGCCAAAACGTGTAAAAACACCCAAAATTCAAAAAAATAATAAAACGGACCCGAATTTTTCGGATTTACCCGAATTTTCGGGTATATCCGAATTGGCTATTTTTCGGATTCGGGCATACAAATAATTTTATGCCCCAAAATACCCAAATCCGAATTTTACCGAATTTTTTTAGTATTGACCAACCCTAATAGACAATACTGATTTTGCTGGATCACAAGTCTGAGTCAGTGGAAAGGTGCTTCACGCACCCATGTGAGAGCATCCACGTGACAGCCATTTTCAATCAGACCAGTCAGATGGAAGGATGAATGGTTGAAGTCAGCTTTGTTTTTTAATTTATTTATAAAGAGCAGCAGTGGTGTAGGAGGTTAAGAGCTCGTGTAGCTAATCTGGAGGAACTGGGTTTGATTCCCAGCTCTGCCGCCTGAGCTGTGGAGGCTTATCTGGGAAATTCAGATTAGCCTGTACACTCCCACACACGCCAGCTGGGTGACCTTGGGCTAGTCACAGCTTCTTGGAGCTCTCTCAGCTCCACCTACCTCACAGGGTGTTTGTTGTGAGGGGGGAAGGGCAAGGAGATTGTAAGCCCCTTTGAGTCTCCTGCAGGAGAGAAAGGTGGGATATAAATCCAAACTCTTCTTCTTCTTCTACCCTGCCTTATATCCGAGGGTCTATGGGCGGTTACCACGAAAGGTATCAAAATCACCGAAAAACAATTATAAACCATGCCCAGTAAAACCTGTTTAAAATTGTGGAAAGAAACACAGCTGAAAACTTTCCTCAACTTGGGTGCCATTTTGTCCCCTTCTGAAAAGCAGAAGTTGTTCCATTTTAACAACTTGATTTCAATGGTTTGGAGGGGGGGGGCGCGAGAGTTTTCAGGGAGGCAAAGAAGGAGGAATAACAAAGAGGATAAGAAATCCGATCAAGCAAGATGGCTGCATAAAGTGTATCCTTTTATCAGGTACATCTTAGGGGTTTTTTTTTCCCGAGTGTCTATCACATCACACAAACTGTTCTTGAAGAGCCCTCCATTTACCCTCTCCCCTAATTAAATGTGCACTTCATTAATGTAAATTGGGGGTTTAATGCTCTTGTTGAAATTCTGAAGAAAGTGCTGGGGCCTTGCGAAATGCTTAAGCATCATTGCAAATTAGATTAGGGACCAAGAAAGGCAGTAAAATTAGAATGATAATGGTTGATATGGCTTCCTGACAGGCATGACTATTCAGGGATCAATGGAGATGGGGAACGGTTTTCCCTGAGTCGAAAGCAAAAGGCAGGAGACAAACGTCAGCCTACCGATGTGGCTTTCGGAGGCTCTTTCAATTAGTTTAATTTGGTAAATGGTGGGGATTTAGAACCTCTTAGCCAGCCCGGCACGACAAGAATATATTGAAATTTTTCTTTCTCCCTGGTTTCAAACATAAAATAGGACTAGCTACACTTGCATTTTCAGTCTTTCCTCTCCCCCCCCGCCCCCCTCTGTTTTTATGACTGGCAAGTCATTATACAAATGTAAGGTTTTAAAACAGGAAAAGCTTTATTATGTGCTCATTCGACAATATTGAGGATGGGACAGAAACTGGAAGGGAGAGCAGGATTTTCCTTCTCAGCTCTGCCATTTCGGGAGAGAAGAGGTGGGCTCACTCAAAACTTTGCTGGGTTCTTAGTCAGAAGACTATGTGGACAGATTGGCAAAGCACAAGTGCCCCTGACTTATGCAGAAGGCTCTACGTAAGTGGTTTGGATATTCTTCAGAATTAAGGGCACAGTAAGTCTAATTCAATTGAAACGGACACATTCTTTCCCCCTCTCCCTCTGTTCTTCAAACTGGTTTCAACTACAAGGATATGCCTCTCTCCTCTAGGCACTGTGCTTCTTCTTTCTCCCTGTATAGTATTTTCTTCCATTTATTTATTTATAGTCGGCTTTTTGCGCTAGGACTCAAGGCAAATGACACAGAATAAATCAATACAGTCAACAGAGTATACCTTCGTGGACAGTACAAAATATATGTAAAACATTTTCCCTCTAGCCTGAGACAGTTCACGCTCCCCGTATTTTCCTGTGATACCCCATGGGATGCGATACTCTGTGATGGAAATGTGACCCTTCGAAAGTGACCAGAACAGAAAGGATGACTGATTTAAATTGAGATTGGGATGCAGGAGAGGGAGTTAATCATCTCCCCCATGCTGTTTCCTGAATAAAAAAAACCCCATCCTGAGTTATTTTAAAGATGAGCATAATAGGGTAGAATCATAGAATCATAGAGTTGGAAGAGACCACAAGGGCCATCAAGTCCAACCCCCTGCAATGCAGGAACACACAATCAAAGCACTCCTGACAGATGGCCATCCAGCCTCTCTTAAAAAAAACTTCCAAAGAAGGAGAATCCACCACGCTCCAATGTAGTGCATTCCTCTGTCCAGCAGCCCTGATGGTCAGGAAGTTCTTCCTGATGTTTGGGTGGAATCTCTTTCCCTTCACCTTGAACCCATTTCTCCTGGTCCTAGTCTCTGGAGCAGCAGAAAACAAGCTTGCTTCCTCACCAACATGACATTCCTTCAAATATCTAAACATGGCTATCATGTCAACTCTTAACCTTCTCTTCTCCAGACTACACATTCCCAGCTCCCTAAGTCTCTCCTTGTAGGACATATCTTCCAGACTTTTTACCATTTTTGTTGCCCTCCTCTGGACCCGTTCCAGCTTGTCAGTATAGATCTCAAGCTAGGCTTCCAATCCTGGGCTGGGAAATTCCTGGAAATTTGAGGGGTGGAGAATGGGGGCGGCAGGGTTTGGGGAGAGGAGAAACCTCAGCAGACAATAATGAATACAGTCAACCCTTTAAATGTGTCCTTTTTCTCTACAGGAACTAATCTCTGTAGTTATTTATTGTAGCCCACCCTGAAACTGTTAAAAGGCAGGGAACAAATCTAAATAAATAAATAGTCTGTAGATCAGTTGCAATTCTAGGAGGTCTCCAGACTGCACTTGGATGTTGGCAATCCCATCTCTAGGGTATAGTGGGGCAAAGTATAACGTGTGTGCTTGTAGGTAGCAGGCTACATTTACCTTCCTGCTACATATCCAATTTCAAGCCACCTGTGGCTGGCATTTGTGCCAGCAATGACTGCTGGTAGTGGTGCCCCACATTGGTTATTGTGTATGCTGCTTGAGTTCAGGATTTGGGAGCGCTTGATGGGACTTGGTTTGCACCCAGCTATGTACACTTTACCTTGAATTGCCAGGGGCTCTCTGTCCCCTTCCCTCAATTTATGTCCTAAATATTTCATGCCCAAACTGGATAAGCCAATGGTAGCCACTCCATGGTTTGTTGAGAATCACATTTGCAATTACCTTCAACTAAAAATGCTTCATGCACTTCTGACGTCACTTTTCTGTGCAGCCATAGAGTTTTGCCCACCTGCTAGAGTGTTCTTGGTAACCTGCTGATGTCACTTCCGGTCTCATAGCAAGTGACATCAGTGCATCACTGGAGACATCAGTTCTTGACATCAGTTCATGACCGTTTGGGACTCTTTAGTTTGGAGAGGAGACGTCTGAGGGGGGATGTGATTGAAGTCTATAAAATTATGTATGGGGTAGAAAATGTTGACAGAGAGAAATTTTTCTCTCTTTCTCACAATACTAGAACCAGGGGGCATCCATTGAAAATGCTGGGGGGGAAGAATTAGGACTAATAAAAGGAAACACTTCTTCACGCAACGTGTGATTGGTGTTTGGAATATGCTGCCACAGGAGGTGGTGATGGCCACTAACCTGGATAGCTTTAAAAGGGGCTTGGACAGATTTATGGAGGAGAAGTCGATTTATGGCTACCAATCTTGATCCTCCTTGATCTGAGATTGCAAATGCCTTAACTGTCCAGGTGCTTGGGAGCAGCAGCAGCAGAAGGCCATTGCTTTCACATCCTGCATGTGAGCTCCCAAAGGCACCTGATGGGCCACTGCGAGTAGCAGAGAGCTGGACTAGATGGACTCTGGTCTGATCCAGCTGGCTTGTTCTTATGTTCTTAAGGACTTAGGTGAGTCCTTCACTGGTGGCCCACCTTGGTCTGGCAGAACCTAGTCAGAACCAGCTGCCCACCATGGGACCCATTGGACAAAGGTTTTGCCCACTTTCTTGAAACATGGGGTTGGTGCCACTTTGAGGAATGGTGCCCAGAAGAGTCACAGATGCCATGCCAACGAGTCAAAGGGAGCTTCTGAGCCACCCAGTACCACTATGCTAAGCTCAGAGATAAGCTTTAGCTTGGCTATCTCTCTTATATTTTAAAACACAAGAACGGTCAGTGTTTCTGACTAAAGAGAGAAGTCAGATACACTGTCTGCTTCCTTCTGCCTCTGGTTAACGTCACTGGTCTTTTAGTTTCATTAGCACTAAATTCACCTTTGAAAAACATTAATTTTTTTAAAAAAAGAACCTTGCTTGACTTGGCAAGGGCTCCAGTGAAAAGATCAAGTTACTGTTTGTAAATGCCAGACATGAATTACTTCTGCAGTATGCCTGTTGTCTGACTTTTAAAAATCATATTCCAAGTATTGACACTGCTGCTATTTTTAAAGGGGGAAAAATGGTTAACCTCTGTTCATGACCGGGCTGTTGCCCGATACAATCTAGGAAGGTTCGGAATTCTTCCAGACACTTTCATTTTGAACGTGCCTCCTGAGTACCACATACGACGTGGGTATCTACAAAACAAAATGTTCGGATGACAGCAGTCATTTATGGAGTTTTCCCTGTTTTTCTTTCACGGTAAAACAGAGGTAATAATGCTACGTAAGTCTGAAATGCAGAAAAGCACATACATTATCTGGATGGCACAGGATCCCTACAAGGAAAAAGCTCCTAAAATCAACTTAAATCATTATTCGTAGGTATTGATTTCTGGAAATTCACAGTCTTGAAATCTTCAGTCTTCATCCGGGTGGGTAAGAAGAGGTAATGGAAGGAGGGAAGAAAGAGAAAGGAAAAGGAAAATTCAGCAAGCAGCCAGATGAGATAGTTGGGTCAACGTCTCTTGTTTTGTGGTAATAAAGGCGTCATCAAAGCACATAAGAAAGGCATCCCGAATGCCACGGAATTTACATTTGGTATTATTACAGCTCCATTCCTATTGGCCAATATCAGCTGGGTTTCTCTAGCATAAACCATTAAACAATGGTTTAATTGGTGGATTTTTCGGCTGAAGCTTTAGTTCTGCTGATTAACCAGTGGGGGCAGTTTTAACCTGGAAAGTTACAATCCACTAGTTTATTTTTGCCTTAAGGACACTTTGGTTCTGACAGGATATAATAATTAAATAGGACTATTGCGTATGTATGTATGTATGTATGTATGTATGTATGTATGTATGTATGTATGTATGTATGTATGTATGTACCGTGTTTCCCCAAATATAAGACAGCGTCTTATATTAATTTTTGCTCCCAAAGATGCGCTATGTCTTATTTTCAGGGGATGTCTTATATTTCTGTATTCTGTTCGTCAGGCATGCTTCCAAACAAAAACTTTGCTACGTCTTACTTTTGGGGGATGCCTTATATTTCGCACTTCAGCAAAACCTCTACTACGTCTTATTTTCCGGGGATGTCTTATATTCGGGGAAACAGGGTATGTATGTATGTATGTATGTATGTATGTATGTATGTATGTATGTATGTATGTATGTATGTATGTATGTATGTATGTATGTATGTATGTATGTATGTATGTATGTATGTATGGAGAGAGAGAGAGAGAGAGACAGAGAGAGACAGAGAGAGATAGAGAGAGGATTTCCAGCTCTGGGTGGGGAAATACCTGGAGATTTTGAGGCAGAGCCTGAGGAAGGGGGGGTTGGGGAAGGAGAACTTTGATGGGATTTAAATACAATAGAATCCACCTTCCTAGGTGGCCATTTTTTTCAGGTATACTTATGAAGACGAACAGGAGTTTGGATTTATACTTCACTTTTCCCAACCATAAGAAGTCTCAAAGCAGTTTACAATCTCCTTTCCCTTCCTCTCCCCACAACAGACACCCTGTGAGGTAGGTGGGGCTGAGAGAGTTCAAAGAGATCTGTGACTAGCCCAAGATCATTCAGCAGGCTTGGTGTGGAGGGAGAAACAAATCCAGTTCACCATGTAAGAGTCCACTGCTCATGTAGAGGACTGGGGAATCAAACCTGGTTCACATTAAAGTCCACCACTCTTAACCATTACACCACACTGGTTCTCTGTTTCCTGGAGATCAGTTGTAATTCCAGATCTCCATCAACCATCAGGAGGTTGGCAACTTTATTGAGGACTTATATATATTTTATTCTAGCTTAAGTTTTCAAGGACTAGAGACTACTTAGTCAGGTGCATGAGGTAGATTCTCCAGCAGATATTTATATGTGAGGTTCTAGTGAAAAAGTAAACAGGATCAAAGTGGGATGAGATGCAGTAAGTAATGGAGACCATTCAAAATAGCAGTCACTGAGGATAACTAAAATATCCAGAGATGGGATCCAACCAGTTCTCACTTTTACTAATTTTACTCACAGTTACTAATTTTTTCTGAGTGCCGAGAAGGGGTTACTAAAGCAACCTCCCTGCCCAATAGGGACTGGAGATGCATTTCTGCGGCGGTGCCACTGTTTGAATCCCACCACCATCAGAACCTGTTATTAAAATTTTTGGATCCCACCACTTAAAATATCCCTAGTTTTAATAAATTGATTTATGTTTTCTAATGGCAAAAAAACTAAAATCCTTGTTAAATTCATGGGGGAGGCTACCAAAATCTTGATAAATAATAATCCAGCAATTTCATGCTGCAGTCTTCCTTTGTACTTATTTTGTTGGAGAATTGCAATAGAAATGTGTCCCTGTTGGTTGCCGAATATTGCCATTTTTGTGACAGATTTGTGCAGTGAATGTCATATGGGCAGTACCACTTCTGAGTCAATACTGAGCTAATGGACCAAAGATTTCATTTAAGGTAGCTTTGTATATTTAGGATTCATTTGTTTTTAGAAGATTCTGAGTTTTCCAGAAATACATTTAGCAGCTCTTAACAAGTACAGCTAATCAGGAAGAAGGTAGGTATTAGATATTTTGCATAATATGTAATTTTATTTAGTAAATTCTGTACGGCCCTTCAAAGTCATCAGAGAGCAGGTTACTTACTACAAAAACGTGTAAACATTACACTAAAAGCATCACCATAAACATATAAAAAGTTGTCGAAGGCTTTCACGGCCGGAATCAATGGGGTGCTGTGTGGTTTCCGGGCTATATGGCCGTGTTCTAGCAGCATTCTCTCCTGACGTTTCGCCTCCATCTGTGGCTGGCATCTTCAGATCTGAAGATGCCAGCCACAGATGCAGGCGAAACGTCAGGAGAGTATGCTGCTAGAACACGGCCATACAGCCCGGAAACCACACAGCACCCCATATAAAAAGTTACTAAAAATATACCTAATAATTCAAAACCCATACCCAACTCCCCCACCCAAACCCCCAGGTGAAGGTGGAGGGCATGTTCCAAAACAGACCATGGTCTAAGGGTAGATGGCATAAGTTGGTCAAACGGTCAAACGGCCAGGTGAAACGGCCAGGTGAAAATAGAGATCTTAACCAGGCGCCAAAAGCTGTATAACAACAGCACCTGTTGGACTTGTCCAGAAATGGGCGGAGTTGGTAAACAAGCCAGAGACGTAGGTAAGCCATAGCTATGTCCAGGCAGGTAGTTTCAGGCAAATTCTCTTAAACTCTCTTAAATTCTCTTAAATTGGAATTCTCTTAAATTCTCTTAAATTCTCTTAAACTTTGGGGACGGGGCGGTATATAAGCCTAAAGTATAAGCCTAAAGTATAAATAAATAAATAAATAAATATTTAACAGCATAAAGGAGAAAATGCAATATTAGATTTGACTGCCTTCGCTTTTATCATTAAGACTTTAAAATCAGCATTTTAAAAGAAATCTGAGCATTTCCAAATTTGTGCAAAATTTGCTTCACAACAAAATCTGCCCTGATGGATCAGGACCGCCTACCCCTACCCCCATTTTTTGCATTTTATTCCGTTCTTTACTATGAGAAAGGGTAAGAGAAGTTGCCGTAAGAAGCGCTTACTAGAATGCGCTGGAGGGAAGGAATGAAGGAAAGACAGAAACGCAAAATAGGTTGCTGTAAACCATGTCGATCTGGCAGCAGGAAGGACAGATGGAATAATAAAAAGGAAGGTGGTGGCGAGTGAGAGGGAACTATTTATCCTGAAGTGTTCTTTACACAATTGGTAAATGATTGGCTCTTGTGCTGCCTCTTCTGGGTCCCAGTTGTGGGAGGTAGAAAGAGGTTCTTCTTTCCCCTCTGTTGTTACAAGATTAGGTGTGGCCTGGTGGCTTACTGTCAGTTATTCAGCTGTTAAAGCAGCTTAAACCCTCATAAGCACATTAACATTTGGTCGCCAATACCAGATTGACCTTTATTCATAAAGTGCAAGGAGTTGGAAGTCGAACAGATTGGTTGCCAGCCACGGCCTTTTATGCCCCGTTTAGTGGGCTTTGATTTTTGCTCTCCTTTCTTCCTTTAATCTGACATCACTGGCTAAAATCTGTTTGAGGTCTAAGTAAACACGGCTAGGGCCGGCCTCTCCTTTTGAAGGCGAATGGGGGGCAGGGGGGGGGGGAGAGGGGAGATGGCTGGTGGTGTTATGGGGAAACGAGGGGAGGGGAAAATAAAAAGGTTTGCCTTGGGAATGAAATGCCTCGAGAATGGATTGGAAACACCAGGTCCTGAATGGAGCTATATATGTAGAGCATCAAACTGAAGGGCAAGAGAGTCTTTAGCTCGAGCTGGGCGGGTGTTTGCTCAAACCAGGCCGTTTACACAGAGGAGAGGAATGCGCGGATTTCTATGAACTCTTCCTGAAAGTTTTACTTCATGACACGGACAAAAGGGAGTCGCAGAGCGAGGCGCAACAACAAAGCCGAAGGGTTTTTTAAAAGGGCATGGTGGGAAAATCCCATTCCAAACACCTGACAACAATTGTCTTGCTCAGTTCGGTGGGGCCGTGGTTCTCCAGAGTAAACAGTCGGAGGATTCTGTCCTGAGGTGACATGATGGGAAAGAGGCATTTGAAGGCTCCTGCAAACTTGTGCCCTCAACTGCTGCACCAAAAATCAGCTAGATGGGGCATAAGGGTCGCTATGATGACCTTACATGGCTGGCACACAAATTATTTTTTTAATGTTGAAATTTCATGAATTTTGAATTTAGCATTGGAATTCAAAAGCTGAGTGCTGTAGCCAGTAGTGGGATCCAAAAATTTTAGTAACAGGTTCCCATGGTGGTGGGATTCAAACTGTGGCATAGCGCCAATGGGGCTGGGCGGGGCACGACGAAGGCATGGCCGGGCATTCCAGGGGTGGGGCATTTCTGGGTGGGGCTGTGGCAAGGACGCAGCCGCTGTGCCGGTCCTTGGGGGGGACGAATGCACGCAGGCGCAGGCTGCCACGCACGCCGGTGCACCTCCTGCTAGACTGCTTCAAGTTCTGCTCGCTACTGCTGAGAGGAGGGGCGTAACTAAGGCAAAAATCACGTGGCAAAATCATTAATTAGTAACCCCCTCTCGGCACACACAAATAATTAGTAACCTACTCTCAGGAACCTGTGAGAACCTGCTGGATCCCACCTCTGATCTCAGATAATGTAAGTATGGGGAGAAGCTGCAATGTAGGACCCTTCCTTATAGCCTAAAGCTTCTGCTATATGCCTAGAGCAGTGATGGTGAACCTTTGGCACTCCAGATGGACTACAATTCCCATCAGCCCCTGCCAGCATGGCCAATTGACCAGGCTGGCAGGGGCTGATGGGAATTGTAGTCTATAACATCTGGAGTGCCAAAGGTTCGCCACCACGGGCCTCGAGTACCATTATGTCGCCTTGGTTTATTTTCAGCAGGAAAGGAGGAAAGGAAGGAATGGGAGGAATACCCTTAAGGGCCAGCTGGGAAACAATTCTCTAAGGATTATTTTTTCCCCTTCCTGGCATAGCCAGATGTGCAAGCTCTTCAACACAAGCTAAAGGGCTAGAGCAGGGGTAGGGAACCTGCGGCTCTCCAGATGTTCAGGAACTACAATTCCCATCAGCCCCTACCAGCATGGCCAATTGGCCATGCTGACAGAGGCTGATGGGAATTGTAGTTCCTGAACATCTGGAGAGCCGCAGGTTCCCTACCCCTGGGCTAGAGTCTTCAGCTCACAGTAGAAGAGTTGATTTTTATACCCTGCTTTCCTTAAGGTGTCTCAGCACAGCTTACAAATGCATTCCCTTCTTCCCCCCCCCCCACCAGACACCTTGTGAGGTAGATAGGGCTGCAAAAGTTCAGAGGGACTTGTGACTAGCCTGAGGTCACTCAACAGGCTTCATTTGGAGGAGTGGGGAGCCAAACTCAATTCTCCAGATTTTGCTCATATGGAAGAGCAGGAAATTCTCCAGATTTTGCTTATGTGGAGGAGCTGGTTCCCCACATTACAGTCTGCCACTCATAAACACTATGCCACACTGGCTCTCTATGGCTCATTCCGCACATGCAGAATAATGCACTTTCAAACTGCTTTCAGTGTTCTTTGAAGCTGTGCGGAATAGCAAAATCCACTTGCAAACAGTTGTGAAAGTGGTTTGAAAATGCATTATTTTGCGTGTGTGGAAGGGGCCTATGTCTTCAGGCATGCTAGTCCATGAGTTCAGGCCAGCTCAAGATACTCTTTTTTTCTATGTTTTGTGTTGGGTTTTTTTGTTGTTTCTGGTTTGATGAGAATTTCACCAGATGTTCATAGACTACAATTCCCATGAGCCCTACCATTTGGCCATGCTAGCAGGGGCTGATGGGAATTGTAGTCCACGAACATCTGAAGGGCCATAGTTTGAAGACCCCTGGTTTATAGGGTGTTTTCCCCTCCCTGTTTCTGCTGTAAGCCATTTTGGGGAGTAAAAGAGGATACAAATGCTTGACTAATAAAATAAAATAAATGCTACATCAACATTGCGCTCTGATGTACAGTAGGAAGATGTTGATGCAACACATATAATTATTCTCATCCTTCTAATACCAGAGTGCACGTGTATGTGTGTACACGCACACATGAGTTCACCAGTACTCCCGGCTATCTGGAGCACAAATCTGCTTTGTGCAAATCTATAGCCGGATCACAGCCAAAAACATTCATTCCACTAAAAGGTGGTTTCAATTCTGCACTGGAGTTATATCTATATTTCAGAAGACAGGATTTGAATGAACATTTTTGAGTTTTTTATCTGTCACAAGCCATTAGCTGAATTGCTTATAGAAAAACCCTGACAAACGTAATTGCTGGTTAGTGTTACAGAGCTTTGAGATATTGCCTGCAAGAAGAGATTCTTTGACTAACCCCCCCCTTCTGTTGAATAAAGTGATTTGTTCCAGTAAGAGTGGTAATAAAATTGCTGAAATGAAACAGGATTGTACAATGAGGATCTGAATCCAATTTGCTGGGCTAGTACAATTACAGTTGTATTTCTGTGTTTACTCATTTGTAGAATTGCTACAAGTCTTTTTATATACAATTAATGGGATTAATGGCTTTGGAGATTGGCAAGACGGTGTTCGGGAGCAGCGCACCTCGGTTTGCATGGCAATGGCACGTTGACCTCATGCAAAAATAGATTTGTAGAATGCAAAGAAGCCAGCTGGTTGGCTTGTAAGTCTCTGCAAAGTTGATAACGTCCCCAAACATATTGCTGGAATTGAACTCTGCATATATTTTGAAATTATAGTTCATTTTCCCTTGGTGGCTCCGAGTTCATATCACTAAGAGTTTCTTTTGCCTAACCTAGGGATCTGAACAGCTATTCATCTGTTATAACAACAGATTTTGATAACTGTTGAGATGGTAAATGGATCGCCTCCAGAGCCGTAGCGAGGGGAAACTGCCAGTGGTGGGATCCAAATTTTTTAGTAACAAGTTCCCATGGTGGTGGGATTCAAACTGTGGTGTAGCGCCAATGGGGCTGGGTGGGGCATGACAGGGGCGTGGCCGGGCATTCCGGGGGCGGGGCTGTGGCAAGGATGCAGCCGTTGCGCCGGTCCTTGGAAGGGAAACAAGTGCACGCAGGCACAGCCTGCCACACACGCCAGTGCACCTCCTGCTAGACTGCTTCAAGTTCTGTGCGCTACTGCTGAGAGGAGGGGCGTAACTAAGGCAAAAATCACGTGGCAAAATCACCAATTAGTAACCCCCCTCTCGGCACACACAAATAATTAGTAACCTACTCTTGGGAACCTGTGAGAATCTGCTGGATCCCACCTCTGGAAACTGCGCCTGGGACCCCTGCCATGCCTCTGCCTGCTCCTGCCTGCCCCCGCTTGCCCGCCCCCACCCCGGGATGCCCACACCACACCACTGCACCAGTGTGTGGCCTGTGCAAGACCCCTCCCTGCCCCCTGGATGCTATGCCACTGATCTCCTCTGCTTGTATAACCAGTTTCTAATTCCTGTATGTTGGCAGATCAGGCTGGTGAGCCATAAGCTGACCAGGAAGCATGAATGAATTTCTGGACTCTAGAGTTAATTTGGTTGAACGATCATTCCTTTCCCTTTTTGAACTGTGAGAGTGCACCTTGAATTTGAATTCACGCAACAAAAATAATATAAAGGGTGTGTGTGTGTGGCATCAAAGCCTATGAAAATAATAAGCAAAATACCACTATGAAAATAATAAGCAAGATGCCACTACATTTAAGTGTTGTATCGCGGTATCTTGCTTATTAGTTCCACAAATTTGAATTCATTGCATTCTCATCCTGGTTTCTCAGCCATAACAAGTATGTTGGTATAAAACCAATATAAGTTTGCAGTGCATATGATCAGAGGTGGGATCCAGCAGGTTCTCACAGGTTCCCGAGGGTTGGTTACTAATTATTTGTGTGTGCCGAGAGGGGGTTACTAATTGGTGATTTTGCCACGTGATTTTTGCCTTAGTTACGCCCCTCCTCTCAGCAGTAGCGCGGAGAACTTGAAGCAGTCTAGCAGGAGGTGCTTCGGCGTGCATGGCAGCCTGCGCCTGCGTGCATTCGTTTCCTGCCCAAGGACCAGCGCAGCGGCTGTGTCCTTGCCACAGCCCCGCCCAGGAATGCCCCGCCCCTGGAATGCCTGGGCCCCGCCCAACCCCATTGGCGCTACGCCACAGTTTGAATCCCACCACCATGGGAACCTGTTACTAAAATTTTTGGATCCCACCACTGCATATGATCCATAGAAGTACAACTTCCATTTATTTCTAAGTGGCTCCCTTGGATATGTCAAGAGTCCCAAGAACTGAATTGGGGACACTTGTCAATGTTTTCATTTTCCGCCACATTTGTATCCTTCCCTATTGTTGAGAGTTCAAGGGGCCATCCAGTGGTGGGATTCAAACATTTTCACAACAGGTTCCGATGGTGGTGGGATTCAAATAATGACTGTTAAAAAGTATTTTAAAAATATTTTTAATATCACTTTTTTATTTTAAGTATTAAAAAATATTAAGACTTAATAAAAATATTTTAAGTATTTAAAAAGTGATATTTTGAATTTTAACAACAGGTTCTACAGAATCTTTGGAACCCCCTGAACCCCACCTCTGGGGCCATCTCATTTACTGGGGGGCCGCCCCATTCATCATCGAAACAATGTTGCAAACTTTGTTAGGCTGACACAGAAAGATTATGCATCCAAGCATCAGTGGGCATGGAATCTGGGGGTGGAGGGTTCCCCATTCCTACCAGGAGCCTGGTCGTCCAAGACTGTAGGGAGTTACTGTGGAGGGATGGTGGGGAAAAGCTAGCCCAACGTGATGCCTTTGGGTGCCACAGTGCTTGGTGACACCTTTCCTGATGCCCACCAAGTGGCCTCCAAACTGAAGGAACAGCGTGGAGGACATTTTGTGGCTGGCTTCACCTCCTGCATCAGAATTAGAAAAGTGCCCGTAGACTCCAAAATGTTGGAGATGCCTGGGCTAGTGCCCTTGGCTCATGCTGATATAGAATCTATCCCCAAGATAATTGCTCCAAGCCCTGCTCTCAATGAGCTAAACAAGAACCTACGCCGACCCCCTATTCAGAAGTCACAACCTACTCTAGACAAGCGTTTCACCAACTGCATCCTTTCTGAAATCCGAATCTGGAAGGACTGATACAGTAGGGGAAAATGTTTATGGGACACCGAAAAAAAAAGATGAATAAAATGGTCCATTTATACTGTCATTTGCAAATAGAACTGATATTTATGGGCAGGAAATTAGCAGGTCTTGGGCAGAGGTTTGCAATGTGCAGCCAAGGTCTGTCCCACTAAAAAAAAACACCCTTGATCTGTTAGCTTGATTGTATTTCTGGCAGGCCTTCTGCATTTTGACTCGGAAATTAGAAGGATAAAAGACTTTATGGCAGAGGCTGTGGCTCTATTTTTTTAAGTTTTATTTTTGTTGAACTAATTAGTGCTGTCATTACAAAGAAAATATCTGGAGGCCAAAGCAGGGGGGAAGTAAGTTTGGGGGAGAAAACGCCTATTTTACATGTATAAAATTATGTTCTTCAATATAACAAAGGGTGGGCAAGTAACCGGGGCTTTATTCTATTGGCTTCCTTGAATGCTACTCACTCATTACATAACTTCTCTGAATGTTTTGTTTAGAAACCACAACTTACCGCTAATACAAGCTAGACTAATTCGTGAGAAGTTGATTGTATCTCACCAGTCTGTGTATAGTGGTCAGCTGAGGACTCACTATTGATGTTGCTATTGAGCTGCTATTGAGCAGCAGTGGCATAGGAGGTTAAGAGCTCGTGTATCTAATCTGGAGGAACCGGGTTTGATTCCCAGCTCTGCCGCCTGAGCTGTGGATGCTTATCTGGGGAATTCAGATTAGCCTGTGCACTCCCACACACGCCAGCTGGGTGACCTTGGGCTAGTCACAGCTTCTCAGAGCTCTCTCAGCCCCACCTACCTCACAGGGTGTTTGTTGTGAGGGGGGAAGGGCAAGGAGATTGTAAGCCCCTTTGAGTCTCCTGCAGGAGAGAAAGGGGGGATATAAATCCAAAACGCTTCTTCTTCTCTATCTGCCTGAGACTGAATGCACAGAAGAGATTGTGAAGGACTCTCAGACAGCCCTAGAGGGCAACTGAGGCTGGGTTTGACTGTATGGACCATGATTTGTGCAACCCTGTACTGCAGTGGTGGGATCCAAAAATTTTAGTAACAGGTTCCCATGGTGGTGGGATTCAAACAGTGGCATAGCGCCAATGGGGCTGGGCAGGGCATGACGGGGGGCATGGCCGGGCATTCTGGGGCAGGGCATTCCTGGGCGGGGCTGTGGCAAGGACGCAGCCACTGCGCCAGTTCTTGGGCGGGAAACGAATGCACACAGGCGCAGGCTGCCACGCACGCCGGTGCACCTCCTGTAGCAGCAGTGGCGTAGGAGGTTAAGAGCTCGTGTATCTAATCTGGAGGAACTGGGTGTGATTCCCAGCTCTGCCGCCTGAGCTGTGGAGGCTTATCTGGGGAATTCAGATTAGTCTGTGCACTGCCACACAAGCCAGCTGGGTGACCTTAGGCTAGTCACAGCTTCTCAGAGCTCTCTCAGCCCCACCTACCTCACAGGGTGTTTGTTGTGAGGGGGGAAGGGCAAGGAGATTGTAAGCCGCTTTGAGTCTCCTGCAGGAGAGAAAGGGGGGATATGAATCCAAACTCTTCTTCTTCTTCTTCCTGCTAGACTGCTTCAAGTTCTGTGCACTACTGCTGAGAGGAGGGGCGTAACTAAGGCAAAAATCATGTGGCAAAATCACCAATTAGTAACCCCCTCTTGGCACACACAAATAATCAGTAACCTACTCTCGGGAACCTGTGAGAACCTGCTGGATCCCACCTCTGCTGTACTGGCACTTTTGGTTCCAAACTGCTAGGTGGAAAAATAGGTTAGCTATAGATTTGGAAAAGCTTTCCAATAGTAACACAGTAAGATTAGGATGTTTCCATCTACAAGGATACATAGGTCACAAGACCTCAGCCATATTGGAGCCAGGAGCGAAGGGCTGTTCTACAATGGTCACCTCAGAAGGCAGATTATGGGGCAGGCCACTTTTCCATCTTGCCAACTGAATTAAATCATCAAGCTGTATTAAGGCCTCCTGTGGGTCTAGGTAGGGAAGGTGCCATCCTGGTTTCTGGGCTTATTAAAGAAATATTGTTGTTGATGGTTTTATTGGGTTTTAGTTGTGTTCTAAATTGAAATGTAATGCATTGTACTTGATGCGGTTTATTGATTGTATGCCGCCCTGAGCCCTTTCCGGGAATGGACGTCCTGGAAATCAAAAATGAATAAATAAATAAATAAAATAAGTTCCTACCCAAAATGACAGGTTTTTTCTTGCTTTTTCTTCGTTGCAAACATTCTGAACATGTTCTGGAACAGATGGACCATTCACCTCATTGAATCAGTGCCAGGGGATTTACTGCTACAAGCATGCTATTATATAATATGATATTATATTGATAGCAACAGGTCTAGAAGCAAGTCTTCTTGGAGTCCTTTATCAATTACCTGTGACAGAGTCACTTCATTATGCACAAAGGATACTCTTCAGTAGGGAGATAGACTTTCACATCAGATGCTGTCTTGTGAAAATGCTGAAGTAATGCAGGCCATTTTCTTTCTTTTCTGATTTGTTTTAGGCTCTGTGTATCGCACCAAGCATGGGAGCCATAGATCACAGATTCGTTGATGTGGCATCTTCTGTCTGTGGACATTTTCTCAAGAAGCTTTACATAACTTGCCTCTAGACATTTTCAACATTTGGACTGGGGAGCGTTTCCGATTTATGACAGCTAACTGCCAATATTTTTTCCTTTAGTACTGTAGAAGTGTCATCTCTGAGTGCCGATACGATGGTAGTATGTTTGGTACAGTATATTCCCGTAGCATTCAGTTCAACGGCATTTAAATAAGGACTGTCTAATATTATGAATATAATCGATCATATGTGAATATTGTTTGTACAGAGCCTAGTCTGAGACATAATGGGTTCCATAGACTGACTAAAACAGACATCAGATTCAAGCTAAACCAGTTCCTGAATATCGCTTCTTGCTCTGGATTGTAACCTGCAATGAAAGTGAAGCAGCCGCCGTTAAACATTCTACAAATATTAGTAAGGATAGAACTCAAGGGAGGAAAATGACAAGGAGGATCCAGCTAAATACAGCTGGGGAGCAATGAAGAAATATTGCCTAGTTGCCTGGATTCACTAGGTGACCTGGATTGAGTCTCTGATATTCTCAGCCTCAATTTTCCGTGTGCACTGAATAATAAGCAAATGTTTCGTCTCCCTTATAGGAAGCACAAACATCTTAAAGGCTGTTGTTTTTTTTACATAATTTTTTTTATGTAGAACTAGTAAAATAGTGTTTAAGAGGCCTTGTTTAATCCTGGCTTTTGCAAACACACCATTATTGTATCCCACAAAAAGCACAGTGACTCAAAGAGTAGCATTGTCATAGGAATGTCATCTGTCCTCTTTGGAGGTTTTTAAACAGAGGCCGGATGGCCATCTGTCAGGAGTGCTTCAATTGTGCCTTCCTGCATGGCAGAGGGTCAGAAACAATAGCCCTTGTGGTCTCTTCCAGCTCTATGATTCTCTGATTCTGTGGTTGTCTTCTCAGGTACCAACCACGTCTGAATGCAGATTAGAGAATATCACGGCAATGTCTACAAGACTCTGAATTGCCACAAAAATCACTTCAGCTCCTTGATCCGTGCTCTTCTTTCGCCTTACAATGCTGAATTGTTCAAAAGGCACAAACAGCAAACAACTCACAGATGTACTTTAAAGCCCAATTCACATGAACAGCCCTCTTTATTGAAGTGACATGAATAGAGTATGAGGTAGTATGTATTGTAGTAGGACACTCTTGCTGATACACCAGTGCATGGGGGATCCTTAAAAATGTCCAGGAAGAGCAGAAGTAATGTAGGTCAAAGAAGAGGTTTATTTTTGGCCACACAGTCCTCTTATTATGATACCCTTCTGATCCAGCAAGGAGATCCAGCAAGTTCAGGCTGGGATAAGAGCTGCTCTAGATGCCAAAAGGGATCGTTTCTGATATAGAAAGAAATAGGTAACAAACCTCTCTGGATCAGGGGCATCCATGTGGAAGAGAGCAGCCCGTTGGGGGTTGAGCTTGGGGGTGTGCTGTCAGGTGTTTCCCCCCCCAACTTTAACCCCCCCCCAGTTTAGGACTCACCTGCTTTCCTTCACCTTCTATTTCATCACATACACATAAGCATGTGTGCTGCTTCCATGCTGCAGTCATTTACATGCAGTATAGGGACTGCATGCAGCATGGTGTAGTGGTTTGATTTCCTGCTCTTTCTCATGAGCGGTGGACTCTAATTTGGAGAACTGCGTTCGATTCCCTGCTCCTCCACATGAAGCCTGTGGGGCGACCTTGGGCCAGTCACAGTTCTCTCAGAACTCTCTCAGTCCACGGGGAGGCAGGCAATGGCAACCCACTTCTGAATGGCTCTTGCCTTGAAACCTCATGGGGTCATCTGTGACCTGACAACACACACACACGCACACACACACACACACACACACACGCACGCATACTCACCACTATTCCCAAATTATTTGGGAGCCTTTGAGGTCTTCCCAAAAACCATACTTTCCATGCACAGCAGAAGAGCTCTCTCAGGCTACACAAAATTGCTTCTGCCTTTCTCAGGATTTATTCAGGCACCTTCTTGGTTCATGCTTTACAACCAATGGGAATGATCCAAAGCATTCTTTTTACTCGATCTGGCTCTTACGAGTGGACATCCCATAAACCATGGCTCAGAAGTAGAGTGTCTGCTTTGCGTGCAGAAAGTCCAGTCTGAAAACCTACCATTACGAAGTCACCCTTAAGGCAGACACATGTGTAAATCAACATGCTGAGTGTGCCAAGGAGTCTTTTAAGATGGGATAGGATGACTTTCAAGGTCAAACCCAGTCCTGCATGATAAAGATGTTCCAAGCGAGGCATGGTGGGCGGGGCTGCTGTCAAGAATTAGCTACGTTGCTTTGGCATAGTTTGTCACCTCTCCTCTG
>NC_059434.1:78254316-78464316 GCF_021028975.2 Sphaerodactylus townsendi
TGGCTGCTGAAGGAGGCGGAGCCAACCACAAAATGTCAGCTTGACGTCATGCATCTCTAATAGTAAGCTCTTCACCATTTCAGGCAGAAGTTCTGTTCAACAGGATGCCGTTTTAAATGAACAATACTTAAAAATGAATTGCACAGTGAAGATCTGCGCCATCACTCAGAAACTGCTGGGCAAAAGCCTCTCCTGTCCCCATCCAGTCTCTAAAAACACTTGGTGCCCCAGAGCCCTTGGGTGCCATGCCAGGGACCCTTGAAGGAATGGCCCTGCTGGTCTGTAGAAATGACAATCAGAACCTCGTGGCATTGTAAAGACTAATGCTTTCACTGTGGCAGAAGCTTTCGTGAATCATTGATTTGATGCATTTGACAAAGTGCTACATTGAGTTGCCAGAGATGGGAGTTAATACAAAGTAGCTGGAAATCCCAGTATCATCAATGTACTGTCACACGGGCCTTGTGATATCCTTTGCAATAATGTCCCCTCACCCCCCCTGCCGTTATTTGTAGTTTTGGGTTATAAATCTCTGCCAACGGGATGTAACACTGCATGCATTTGCTGAAGTGAGCTCTGGTGTACAAAAGCTTGGGCCATTACAAATCTGTTTAGTCTTTCCAGGGGCCACAAGATGCTGAAGTCACAAGGAATTGCCTACATGAAGCTAAGCCAGAGGTGTATTGGGAAAAATGGTGCCTGGGGACAACATCTCTGGAAGTCCCCCCACGCTTGGGGGCAGGGGCAACTCGGACAGGCACCGCAGCGGCAGGCTGGCTCCTGAACCCGCCTACTGCTGTGGAACCCATCCAAGCTGCCCCCCGAGCCCCCAGCCTTCCCAGAGGCCGCCTCCTGCCCTCCGCAGGCCCTGAGGGTCAGCGTGTGGAAGAAGGGGGGCGATTTTGTCCCCCCCCCGCCGTTGTGCCCGGGGTCAATTGACTCCCTGTCCTAGCCCCTGAGCTAAGCTATTCTAATGATGGAGAACTGTTGGCTTCTTGAAGGCAAACCTTCTGAGAACAGCCTCTAGTACATATTACACGCAGAGAGAAGGCAAGCACTGTAATACATTTGCACATACACAATGTTTATTGTACAAAAATAAAACGAAGCATAAATATTAGCGCTTTAAAATATTACAAAACATTTTTTTTTACAGAACCAGTGTTTGCTTGTGATCAATTACTCAGAAAGTTGCTTATGAAGGAATGGCACCCGTGGCAAAAAGAATAATGAAAAGCACAATGATAAGGACAACTACTGTAATAATTATGATAAGTTTAGTGTTTTTCCACCACATCTTCCTGGAAACCTTTGCGGTTGTTTTTTGGAAACCGTGAGCCTGAAAGCAAAGGGTGAAAAATGCAGGTTAGTAACCATATCCCTGCCTTGGGAACCCTGACTGGGTGAAAAGGTGGCATTAAAATGTCCTAAATAAATAAGATGAGTAAATGCAATGGAGGGCATTGGCCTCAAATGAGGCTTCCCTGAAATGGCCTTCAAGCTGGCTGTCCACCACAAATACCACTTTTTCCACCGCTCTTGTTTCTAGGTTGAAAAAGCCAGCTGAGCTTTTGGGCTAAGGGTGTGTGTGCGCGTGCGTGCTTCCTGTTGCTGATCCCAAATTTGGGGGGGTCAGCCTGAAGCCTTCCTTGCCAATAAATATTCCGTATACAGGGACTGCAGAATTACCGCTGTCTCCAGATCGCTGCTTCGATCTGCCAGTTCCGTCAGTCTCTCTTCTCTGTCCAAGACCTTTTCGATGTTTTGACTCATGACATTTTTCACATCGTCCACTTGAACTTGGAGAGTCGAAATGACAACTTCCTCATGTTTCTTGTTATACTCCATCTGGTTAAAGGAAATCTTGAATTTAATACATTGTACAGAATAAGGTATGTTCCGACCACAGCTTAGAACAGGTCACCTAAGATGCCTCTTAATATTTTTAGGACAGTATTTCACTCTCTGGTATATTTGGAAACTTGAATTATTGTTTCCACTGGACCTCTCGAAAAGTATTTTAAAAGCTCTCTGATTAAATCATTCATGCCGTAGTATTCTAGAAACAAATGCCCTTATTGAGGGCATTTCGTGCCTTCTTTCTCCTCACGCAGGAGAAGGATTCATCGGGAAAATAATTTGCTTTAAATATGTAAATAGATAAAAAGTCAAGACTAAATATTAAAGCAGAAGTTGTAGAAAGTGGGCGGGTGGGTGAAATTGCTAAGTTCCAGCATTCAGTTTTAGCTTTAATCAAGCCATACAAATTACCTGCTGTACCCTTTTAGTAATCCAAAAGGGTGATTAATTATGAACTATAAACTGTGGTGTCAAATATCCCTTCACTTCTTGATTTGGCAGCTGCTTGACATGATTGTGGGTATGATCTAACCCAGTAGTGGGATCCAAAAATTTTAGTAACAGGTTCCCATGGTGGTGGGATTCAAACAGTGGCGTAGCGCCAATGGGGCTGGGCGGGGCACGATGGGGGCGTGGCCGGGCATTCCGGGGGCGGGGCATTAATAATTTCTCTGTTACAGTAAAAAACTCTTACTGTAAAAAAAGTTTCTAATTTCCTGCTGGTATCTTTCTGTCCATAATTTAAAATTATAGCAAGTCCTATTGCCGCCAGGGTAGGGAACCCATGCCAGATAGCCAGGAACTACAATTCCCATCAGCCTCTGTCAGCATGGCCAATTGGCCATGCTGGTAGGGGCTGATGGGAATTGTAGTTCCTGAACATCTGGAGAGCTGCAGGTTCCCTACCCCTGGTCTACTGCCAACAGAAACAACTACTACTCCTCTAATTGCCTGTCAAATACTTAATACTTTCAAATACTTAATTTTTTTTCTGGAAAACAAAAGAAGGATACTCTCCTTAAACAAGGAACTTTACCATATTTCTACAACATGTTTTTAAAACAGCCCCACAGGGAGAATTATCCTGTTTTCTACCTTCGCTAACCAGCCACATAGGAAACAACAGGACTTTATGATTTTTTGGACCTAATGGAATTTCTAATGGAAAAGCAGACCCAATTAGTAACCCCCTCTCGGCACACACAAATAATTAGTAACCCACTCTCGGGAACTGGTGAGAACCTGCTGGATCCCACCTCTGATCTAACCCCTGTCCACAATGGGGAACAGTGAATGGAAGAGCTACTTACGTATTCCAAAATCTGTTTTCGAATAAACTCAACTAGATCTGCATCTGTAGTATCCTCCCTGCTGTGTTTTTCTAGTCTTTGTCCCTCAATTAACAGATTATACTGCAGACCAAACTTCATCTGAAGAAGTCACATGATTCAGTACATTAGTTAGTCTCAAAGATGTCACACCACCTACTTTCTTTTAATACTACTGCCATCTCTGGCTCAGGGTTGACTCCGCCTTCTATTCTTCTGAGGTTGGGTAATATGAGTACTCAGCTTGCTGGGGGTAAAGTGTAAACGACCGGGGAAGGCAATGGCAAACCACCCTGTAAACACAGCCTGCCTAGTAGACGTCTAGGTGTGACTTCGCCCCACCTGTACCTAAAAGCAGAATAATTGCTCTGGTCATAGCTACCTTCCTCAGATTTGTTGTCAATAGTTGCCGGTTTTGTAGCTTTCACCGTTGCACCTCTGCGTGTCTATTTAGACAGGTGTGTCACGAGTCAGGCAGCAGCTCAGTGGCTCCTAGCGTTGTGAAGGAGGGGAAGAACAAAGGTAACACTCTTGGGGAAAGAGGATGCTGGGAAACGAGGAAGACTGAAGTGCTTATAACTCCTAGACACACATTCTCACTGCTGTTCTGGTTTGTTAATGACGTGTACGGATTATCTGTAGGTTAAAATAGAGTCTAGATTCCTAACACGTCTCGCTGCACACGAGCTGTGAAAATCAAAGGGCAGGTTAGAGAATACCACTGGAGGATAAACAGAATACATTTCAAAAGCCCTTTCCTCTGGCATCAGTGAAACCCACATTTGAAGCACCGTTTGCATTGTTTTTATTTCTCCAGACCTGGCTTCGAAAGCTGCTTTCATAACGAAGGAGGATTCCATCAGCTAGAATTACTAGGAGAGAACGCAGGAATCAGTGCCCCCAGCAATAGTTTGCTCCTGGGTATTTTATAGCTTAGATGTTCAGTTTTTAGCAGTAGCTGAGGGTCCTTTATAGCAGCCCTGTCTGATCATGCTGGTATGTCTTGTAAATTCAGTAAGTAGCATCCATGGCTTGAAGCCTGAGCTACCTGAGCAAAGGCAATTTCCTTGGCTCCTGCTACGGCACCACAATCCCCTCTCTTATAGCTATAGTGAAATATCCAGTGATACTGCCAGAATACTATATGCTAAGCTGCAGTAGAGGGTGGCAAAGCGGGGTTCTTGACAGCAGCCCCTTAGTCTCTGGATTTAAGTATCCACTGATTTGTCCATGGTGAGAATTAGATGTATTGATAATTTTCTATATGTGTTGCTCCTTTTAAAAATCCACCTTGAGTCCGTCAGAAAGGTGAGTCATACTTGTATGTCTGTGGATTCAGAATTGCAGACTCAGTTTGCATCATTGTTATTTGAAGAAGAAGAGTTTGGATTTATACCCCACCTTTCTCTCCTGTAAGGAGATTCAAGGTGGTTTACAAGCTCCTTTCCCTTCCTCTCCACACAACAGACACTTGGTGAGGAAGGTGGGGCTGAGAGAGTCCTATGACTAGCCCAAGGTCACCCAGCAGGAATGTAGGAGTGCAGAAACACATCTAGTTCACCAGAAAAGCCTCCGCCATTCAGGTGGAGGAGCGGGGAACCAAACCCGGTTATCCAGATCAGAATCCACCTGCTCTTAACCACTACACCATGCTGGCCGTTAGGTATCTCTCAGGCATTTGTGAATGGAAAAAAACAACTGGGTTTAAAAGGTTAGAAAATGTGTCACACTTTACAAAGTCCACATGATGGGCGTGTAGACTGTCAGCAACTTGGATGTAGATTTCTGTGCTGAGAACTCCGTTACCAAATGTGCAGAGGCTGGGTTTGGATTGGGAGCACAGCACAGGCAGGAAACATGCATAAGCCCCCCTCCCCCCCTTGCTGGTTTCCTGCCTTAAAATAGCCTGACAAACTTGTAAGTTTTCCCAATGGGCAAATACAGCCCTGGGAGGCGTTGCTGCTAAGGAAAATTAACTGAGTCTGATGCACTTCTATCAATCAGGGCCCCACATGCCTGCAACCTGGAGTTCCTAGCAGGAAACTCCAGGTGTACGTTGTATTCAAAGTCTTGGAGCCACATTTCTACTATCTGAAATTTGTAACTTCTGAGTGAGCCCTAAAACAGCCTACAGCCAATACTTTTTTTAAAAAAAAAAACCCATAAAAACATCTTAAACCTCCTGTACTTTTATGTGCATATTTTAGGATAGAATTAAAAAAAGCACAAAATGTACATTTTAAAACCAAATATGTGTTCTAGCCATTTTAGATATTGCATTCAGATGAGACATAAGAAACGTAAAAGTAATTTAAGTATAGTATGTGAACATTCCCACAACAGCATCTCTGGGCTCTGTCATAATAATGGCTACACCTCATCCGTGCTCTGATGTGTTAAAGGACACAGCAGATTGCAAATTAAATAGAAGAAGAAGAGTTTGGATTTATATCCCCTCTTTATCTCCTGTAAGGAGACTCAAAGGGACTTACAATCTCATTTCCCTTCCCCCCCTTTCCCTCCCACCCTACAACAAACACCCCCCACAACAAACACAAATACCACATGTAAGATTCACAAATGCTTAAATTAAACTATAATGTATTTATTTCTCTCTTTTGTTTTAATGCGCAGCCATTCTGCCAGTGAATAGGTGAATACAAATTTCAAAAGACACATTAATATCTTCTCCTTTGCCCACACCAGGGGCCTAGTGTAAAGAAGCATCGATAAACATCTCCCAACTTTGTGGCCAGCTAATGTTGGTCGTAGAATTACATCAAATGCTGCACTTTGATTTCCTGCAAGGATTTATCATATTTGCGTGTTTTGTTTTACATTTTTCAGCATTGCATTCAGCATTTGAGTTATTGTTCCTTTATAGATCTCTGAAGTGCTCCGAGGAGTGCAATAAATGGAGTCACTTAAGTACGTTGGAATATGTTTTTTTTTTAAAATCCCCATTAACATTGTCTATTTGTGGAATTCAGTAATCAACAACAAGAGACAGGGTCATCTTTTTATAAGCATTTGGTTCTTGTGTGACTCTCATCCAGAGCCAGTTATTAATATATCAGTATAAAATAGTAATTTCAGACTTTAAATATTAGCTATTCAATCCCCAATCTTTTGTAAAACTTCAGCCTCATTTGTACTCTATTTTATAGAAAATATGTTTACCAAAAAAACCCTGTGTATCTATAAAGTACAGGAAAAAAAATCAGTGTATCTTACCCTTCCAGAGACAACAGACAGGTAAAAATTGTGTATTAATGCTGTAAAAAAAGAAATTTGGATTTGTTTTGCCGATTTCCTATGCTACCTTTTTTTGCCTAAAAGAGGCGAGCGAGGGCTTAAAACTAACATTGCCAGGGCAATCAGAAACTAGTATATCAATAAACAGTGACTGTTTTACTAATCTCCGACTGGCTTTTATCAAGAAATAAATCATTTTACCTAAAGCAGCTGTGAGAAGATCAAGGAGTAGAATAAGAGGACTTAAAATATGTTGGTCGCCCAGTTCTTTCAAAGGTATCTGTTTAATCAAGAGGCGAAGAAGAAAACAACTTCCTTAAGTTCCTGGTTAATGTTTCACTACAGTGACTAATCTTGTGGGATAAGCTATATAAATATTGAACTCAAAACGATTGTGCCACAGTAAACATACTGACACAGCCAGATTTAGAAGCTTATGAAGTGGATAGTGATCTTATCCCAGACATCGTAGACTGATCTGCCTATGAGTTTCTCCTGACGATTTCTACAAGCCATTGTTACATTCAAGTTTGTTTGATATTACTTTGTATTTCGAGAACACCTCTGGGAAGCCTGTGCTACGCTAGCAAAACTGAACCAAACCTACTTGGAATATCACCACAACAGTCTTGTATATCTGGAAAAAAAATATTAAAATATGGAGGAGAAGTCGATTTATGGCTACCAATCTTGATCCTCTTTGATCTGAGATTGCAAATGCCTTCACAGACCAGGTGCGCGGGAGCAACAGCCACAGAAGGCCATTGCGTTCACATCCTGCATGTGAGCTCCCAAAGGCACCTGGTGGGCCACTGCGAGTAGCAGAGAGCTGGACTAGATGGACTCTGGTCTGATCCAGCTGGCTTGTTCTTATGTTCTTATGTTCTTATGAGGGGTTTCAGTGGGGTATAGTATCATAGAGTCCACCTTTCAAAGCAGCCATTTTCTCCTGGTGAACCAATCTCTGTTGCTTGGAGCTCAGGTGGTGAGTGGAGACTCTAGCTAACAGAGATGAGTTTCCTGGAGCAAATGGTTACTCTGAAAATGGTCCGGTATTATAGCCCACTCCCCTCCCCTCCTCAAACCTTGTGCTCTCTGGGCTCTACCTCCAAATCCAGGCATTCTTCCAAACTGGCAATTGGCAATTCTACCAGTGGGGCACCTGCAGTGGCATATCGACAGAAAATGGAGCCTGGGGCAAGAACTGAGTTTTCCGGGGGGGGGGTCACGCCTCCCCCCCTGCCTGGCCCAACTCACGGCCTCCCTGTCAAGCGTGAGGGCCATCCTTGGGCCTGATAGGGAGGCCAGGGCTGCCAGGCTCTTGTGGCTCATGTCTGAGCCGTCCCCTGAGGGGGACGCTCACCGCTGAGCTGTTTGCCGCAGTCGCCGGCCTCCTGCCTTAAGAACATAAGAACATCAGAAAGAGCCAGCTGGATCAGACCAGAGTCCATCTAGTCCAGCATTCTGCTACTCGCAGTGGCCCACCAGGTGCCTTTGGGAGCTCACATGCAGGATGTGAAAGAAATGGCCTGCTGCTGCTGCTCCTCCTGAGCACCTGGACTGTTAAGGCATTTGCAATCTCAGATCAAGGAGGATCAAGATTGGTAGCCATAGATGGACTTCTCCTCCATAAATCTGTCCAAGCCCTTTTTAAAGCTATCCAGGTTAGTGGCCATCACCACCTCCTGTGGCAGCATATTCCAAACACCAATCACGCGTTGTGTGAAGAAGTGATTCCTTTTATTAGTCCTAATTCTTCCCCCCAGCATTTTCAATGGATGCCCCCTGATTCTAGTATTGTGAGAGAGAAAAACTTCTCTCTGTCAACATTTTCTACCCCATGCATAATTTTATAGACTTCAATCATATCCCCCCTCAGACGTCTCCTCTCCAAACTAAAGAGTCCCAAACGCCGCAGCCTCTCCTCATAAGGAAGGTGCTCCAGTCCCTCAATCATCCTCGTTGCCCTTCTCTGTACTTTTTCTGCACGATGTCCTGGTCCTAGTGTTAGTCATGGTAACTTGAGGCCCAACCCCAGACGCTGCCTTTTACCCTTCCAAGCAAGGGAAGAAGTGTTTCCTTTTATTAGTCCTAATTCCCCCCCCCCCCCCCCCCAGCATTTTCAATGTATGCCCCCTGGTTCTAGTATTGTGAGACCGGTCTCATTTCCCCAGTCTCACTTGCACGGGGGAAGGAGGAGGGGTGGGGGTGTGTGTGATTTTCCGCCCCCCACGTGACTTAATGGGCGCCGCCTGGGGACATTTGCCACCACATGGGTGGTATGCCCTAGGGCACTTGCCTAGGTTTGCCTGTTCTGTTTGGGATATACCTGGAGATTTTGGGGGTGATGCGTGAAGAGGATGTAGTTTGGAAATGGGAGGGACTTTGATAGGGTATAATGCACAGAGATCACCTTCCAAAGCAGCCATTTTCTTCAGGTGACCTGAGCTCTGTTGTCTGGACAATCAGTTGTAACAACGGGATATCTCCAGCCATCACCTTGGTTGGCAATCCTACTCCTCCATGTTTCAGAAAAGTGGGCAAGACTTTGGTTGGCAGTTGGTTTCCGCTGTGACACTACTAAAACCAGAAGGATCAGTAAGGTGTCATCCTGAGGTATAGGCCTCATGCTAGGGATGGAAGAAGATGTGGCTGTTTCAGTTGATGTTAATGACAAATAGGGTTGTCAACCTCTAGAGCCGTAGTGGCGAACCTTTGTCACTCCAGATGTTATGGACTACAAGTCCCATCAGCCCCTGCCAGCATGGCCAATTGGCCATGGTGGCAGGGGCTGATGGGAATTGTAGTCCATAACATCTGGAGTGACAAAGGTTCGCCATCACTGCTCTAGAGAGATCTGGCTATGGCAATTTATCTCCAGATTACTGAGATCAGTTTCCCTGGATAAAATGGTGGCTTTGGAGGGTGGACTCTATGTTATTATATTCTCGAGTTCCCACCCCTGCGTAGACCTTGCTCTCCCCAAGCTCCACCCCAAAAATCTCCAGGGATTTCCTAACCCAGAGCTGGCCACCCTAATTGTAAATGTGACCCTCCGCATGCTGTGGAGAGACTACTATGAGTTTAGAGGGAAAAGGTAATTACTTGAATAACAATACCTGCTTTAATCTTTACAATTATTAAAACAAACCCTCAGAGCAAAACTTCACGGTACATCACAGCAGTTGAAATATAGAATATTTACTTCTTAATTAAATCTCTTAGCACGGTCAGTGGTATAATGGTTAAGAGCAGGTGGATTCTAAACTGGAGAACCAGGTTTGATTCCCCACTCCTCCACCTGAGTGGCAGAGGCTTATCTGGTGAACCAGATGTGTTTCCCCACTCCTACATTTCTGATGGGTGACCTTGGGCTAGTCACAGTTCTCTCAGCCCCACCTACCTCACAGGTGTCTGTTGTGGGGAGAGGAAGGGAAAGGAGCTTGTAAGCCACCTTGAGTCTCCTTACAGGAGAGAAAGGTGGGGTGTAAATCCAAGCTCTTCTTCTAAATCCAAATCCAAAGACCTTCTCTGCACCTTTAGAACTGAATGCAGACAGGCTGGGCAGTAGACACAAAATCTGGCAAAACTACCTTGTCTTCCTGCATGCTGCCATGGGCAGAAGCCTTCATTCTTAGCTGCACAACAGCTGTGGATTTTCCCTTAACTGGAACAAATGGTCAAAAGCCCAAACACCCAAAATAATGAGATTTTTAATTGTGTTTATTCATACTCAGTGAAATTTTAGAATAGCTAAACTCTACTATGGGCAACCTCATTTTTCTTTTTGACACTTCCAAAATGATCCCATATGAAACTGTGGAATGCCTGCCTTTTTCATTGTCATAATAATTGCACATGCAATTTTAATTCTGTTCCTTGAGGACTACTTTTCAGAAACATATTATGGGCTGGATTCTACAGTAATTACCACAATGTTTTTTTTCCTGGCTCTTCTTTTCGCGCTAGGCTGGGTTCCCCGATTGCCATCAATTCACACATAACTAGCTGTAAGGCCCGGCACCACATTAAATAACATTCTGGATGAGCTGTTCAGGAGTGGGCTTTTTGGGGAGGTAGAGTGGGAAAAGAGAGTAAGCCACTCTCATGGTTCATTGGCTCCATAATAGAAATTCTTGCTATGCCTTGCAATTGGTGAGAACTTTGGGGGCAGGAACATGAGGTGCACGCATCATCCGCTGCAACAGGATTTCAGGTAGCTCTAGGAGTGGCCAGAAACTCTATGGTAAAACCACAGCATTTCTGGCAATAAATGTAGAGCAATAAATCATGGGCACTTATTATCAGATTTTAATAAAATCAAAGGCCCGAGACTGTCTTCTGTTTCTGGCTCCAGAAGAATGAGTCATTGTATATAGGAGAACCTTAAATCACATTCTCAAGGGACAGCCGCACTAGAAGAGCCCAAATGATTTTTGCAAGTGGGAAGAGAGCAAATTTAGAATCATGGCTGAACAATCCCTAACTGTTAGGCAGAAATGTAATTAAAAGTGTCTTGCTGCAATGGTCAGGGACTCGCATCTTAAATGGTAATTCAATTAAGTATCCTTCGCTCCTGGTCAAAAGATGAATTGATGTCTGGTCACGGAGAATTATCATTATTACATTTCCTCTTGGTTTAGTTTTGAGATTATTAATGTACCGTTCTAACATCTGGAGTCTTTTTGTATAATTCATATTATTTGACCACTGAGGAAGGTCAGTGGGCCAAAACACATCTGGCCAGGGTCAAAAATAGTCCTTTTTATTTCTGTGTACTTGTGAAGCTTCTATTTGGACCGAGGTATTTTACACACATATGCACGCACGCACGCACGCACACATGCAGAGATATTCCTATATTTGTTTATATTTATGCTTTTACTCTATAGGTACTGACTTTATATTTATATTGTCTTAACCTTTGTTCATTTTAAATTAAATTATTTTGGGTAAAGTTATTTCTCTTTTTCTTTGTCAAATTATGATGTATACTCAATACAGCAATATCGTTCAATTAAGAAAACCCAGAAAAACCAGAACATCGAAATGTAGGGAGCTAAGTGAAGATGTGGAGAAATTTATAATCGGATTCTCGGGGGAGTGTGGTGGGGGGGTGGCGAGGAATCATTGGGGGAAAAGTAGAAATCGGGACTCTCTCTTAAGAAGTTTCATTTTGGAAAGCCTCTGTCTTTTAGTCTTTCGTAGTGTTTATCTGAGAAGAAATGGACCTTTGTGTGGGTACCTGTGTTGGGCATGTAAGTTTCTTCCTTTAACAATACGATTATGCTACAGCGCACCCACAAAGTAAACGGCACACTCAAAGCAGTGGCAAAAACGACACCAAACAGGATTTCAGGCATCACCGCATCCAAGCATTTCTGTCAGATCTTTGAAATATCACCTTGCCTGAAGCAGGGGCAGGAAGAATGAATTTGGCGATGCCATGAGGGAAAAAGAATCAGATTTGGAGAGGGAAAGGGCAGGCACCTCCTTCAAGAGGAAGAGGGTCTGTTGGCCGAAGAAGCCAAACCTATGGGGATATTTGAGGGGAGCACCACGCCTGACCTCCTTTACTTTCCTCCCCTTAATGAACTATTATCTTTCACTGATGATTCACCAAATAAAAACAATATAATAAAACCATAAGAACAACGTACATTAAAACAAGCTGAAGGAATAAAGGCAGAATAAAAACGACATTCAGTAGCCTAAAACGATATCCAAAAACAGCCTCACACTAGAAGCAGATCATAAAAACAGATTGAAAAGATGGAACTCCTTCAACCTGGGTAAATGGAAATACAGTACAACCGCTTAGGTTGACACCTTTTAAAAAACAAATTAACATCACCAGGAGAATGCATGTTATTCCGTTCTCATGGTTTATATTGTAACTAAAGGTCTTGCTTCAATGCTTTTAGTAATCCAAATACAAAATCAGTACAGTATTGTCAATTTGCATTGCAAATGTCTCTCCTTGCTTCCTTCCCAACTCTGCATTTAAATGACCAGATGTTAACATAAATAGCATTGTCTGCCTTATACCTCTTTGGTTAGACTCTTTAGTTTGTTCAAAATATCTTTATTTTGAACTATTGTGTGCGGCCTTTTTTTAAATTGGAGGCACCTTACAACCTGTTTTGATAACTTACCAAAGTAAAACCACCTGAATAACATGTAAACACAACAATGTAGCACTGAGCCAAAATCTAGTTAAAGACCAGCATCTATATTTCAATTTAATTTATTTACATCACATCTTTCTTTCCAATGAGGACCCAAAGTAGTTTACATCAATCTCCTCTCCTCCATTTTATCCTCACAACAATCCCTTGAGATAGAATGCAGAATGCAAGGTTACTCAACAAGCTTCTGTGATACGGGGAGATCTCCCAGATATTACTCTAGACACTTTTAAAGTGTATAAAGCAGAGTTGTAAAACTTTAAGGCAGATCAGATCAGAATGCCATTGGAAATACTGCGTGGTGAGTGATTTAAATGACAGGTTAGGACTAATCAGCCCTGGGTTCAGATCTCAACTTGATGTCTGGCTGGTCTCTCAGATGAATCTACTATACAGGGTTATTATGGACTTAAAGGAGAGGCCCTTTAACAGAGGTTTAATATGTGGAAATGGGTCTGGAAGCTTTTCATAGTATGGAGATAAATAATCGAATAGTTCCTCCAGATCCAACAGTTATTAAAGATATTTTAAGCCCCTCTTGGGCTCTTTGTGTACATGTTAGAAAAGGAAAAAAAAGGTTCTGGCATTTTTTTTCAAACATTCCCTTTAAGAACAAATTGTTTCACAATGTATCATGCTCCTTTATATATTTAATTGGGAAAGTCTAATGTAAAGTAATGGTGTCCATTTGCCAAAAGTGGCCATTTTCTCAAGATGAACTGATCTCCGTCACCTGCAGCTTTCTGAGTTAGGTTAAGCAGACACTGGTGACTGGTCCAAGGCTCTCCAGTGTGCTTTATGATGAATGGGGATTCAAATTGGGGTTCTCCCGGATCCTACTCTGACATTCTAACCACTACATGCACTGCCTTCCCATTGGAGCAGCTCAAAAATCCAGCTGTTTCCCTAGAGCTCTGTGGAGTGATAATTTCTCTAATTTCACACATGAAACTTAAGACAGTCCTTTTTTAAAACCAGTTTTCATTTCATTTGTGCCCCATCTTTCCCAAAACTCAAAGTAGCTTAGAATTCAGCACCAGGTAAGCAATTACTTTTCATTAGTACATCAATAAAATGATGCAATTTAGAACCCATTAGAGCCAAAATGCTGATTCACATCACAAATGTGTCTCTTAGGCTCATTCCGCACATGCAGAATAATGTACTTTCAAACTGCTTTCAGTGCTCTTTGAAGCTGTGCGGAATAGCAAAATCCACTTGCAAACAGTTGTGAAAGTGGTTTGAAAACGCATTATTTTGCATGTGCGGAAGGGGCCTTACACTCTAAGGCAGTGGTTCTCAACCTTCCTAATGCTGCAACCCTTTAATACAGTTCCTCATGTTGTGGTGACCTCCAATCCTAACATTTATCCATTTTACAGATGGAGAACACTGATGCAGAGAGTCTTAAGCGACCCCTGTGAACGGGTTGTTCGACCCCCAAAGGGTTCATGACTCACAGGTTGAGAACCACTGCTCTAAGGGAATTGAGACATCCACAGAAATTGCACAAGAGATGCTCAAGGGTAGCTGAACCCCACTGGCGTAATGCCCATTGGGCAAGGTGGGCAGCTGCCCAGGACATCACCTTGTGAGGGGGGGGGGCATCAAAATGCTGGGTTCGTTTTTGGGTATTTTAGTGGTTTTCCATTTTTGGCCTGCAGGGGGCGCAGTTTTTAGACTAGCGGCACCAAAATTTCATCATATCATCAGGAGACTGTTCTTACGCTACCCTCCCAAGTTTGGTGAGGGTTCGTTCAGGGAGTCCAAAGTTATGGACTCCCAAAGGGGGTGCCCCATCCCCCATTGTTTCCAATGGGAGCTAATAGGAGATGGGGGCTACAGTTTTGAGGGTCCATAACTTTGGCCCCCCTGAACCAAACTGCACCAAACCTGGGGGTTATCATTAGGGCAGTCTCCTGATGAGACCCTGAAAGTTTTGAGACTGTGCCTTCAGAAATGTGCCCCCCACAGCCTGCAACCCCCACTGACAGCAATGCAGAAAACTCCATGCAGAACAAAGATTCTTGGGCAAATTTCTAGGATGTTCCTGCAGGGGGTGCATTTTTGGATGTATCGGCACCAAAATTTCAGGGTATCATCTGGAGATGATGGCACCCCCCAAGTTTGGTGCAGTTTGGTTCGGGGGGGGGGGCAAAGTTATGGACCCTCAAAACTGTAGCCCCCATCTCCTATTAGCTCCCATTGGAAACAGTGGGGGATGGGGCACCCCCTTTGGGAGTCCATAACTTTGGACTCCTTGAACCAAACCTCACCAAACTTGGTGAGTAGCATTAGGACAGTCTCCTGATGATATGCTGAAATTTCAGTGCTGATATGTCTAAAAATGCACCCCCTGCATGCACCAATGTCCTGGTGCAAAAGTTTTTTTGGTCATGGTGGAGTGGCCGCCCATTGGGGGGGGGCATCCAACACAGGTTTTGCCCAGGGCTACAGTTTGCCCAGGGCTGCCTCATTACACCCCTGCTGATCCCTCTCTATATGGGGTCGTTCTTAAAGAGCTGCCCACAAGAAACTCACTTTCATACATTTTGATTCTTTACATGCACATCTCTTCATTATTCACTAGGTGGCAGCATTTGCCTAAAGAAGAATTCTTGATTTCAAAGCCCATGCTGGGCTCAAGTTGAGTTTTTGTTAATATGGCAATAGTACTTAAAACTGCATGTGTTGTTCTCTTCTCTGCTGCAAATCCATGAACCTCTTTTCAGAAATCAGCCTCCATCAAATGTTCTCTGGAACAATCACATTTTCACAAAACACCCCAAACTAAAAAGGGCCAATCAGAACCTCTTTGAGCGACCTCCTGTCTCCAAACTCCACTCTTCCCAAGCTCCACCCCCAAATCTCCTGAAATTTCCCAATCTGGAATTGGCAATCCTGCCCGAATGCCACGTGTCTATATCTAAATTCTCTCCCAGCCAGCCACATAGCTCTGCAATCTAGGATGGCCAAACTCCACACAGGACCTCACGATCTCCTGGAATTAAAAATGCAATCTACAGAGATCTGTTCTGGAGGAAATGGTCGCTTTGGAGGGTGGACTCTCGCATTATACCCTGCTGAGGTCCTCACCCTGCCTCACTTTCCCCGCCTGTATTCCCAAAGCGACCCAGAATTCACAACCCTACTCTGCACCCAGTCAGATTCTCTCAGAGGTCCAGAGGGGCTCAAGTCACTCCAGACATTGAGGCCACTAGCGGTCATAAAATAAAAACAAGTGCTATGCCACTTCATCATTTCGCCTCATACGCCATTTATTTATGTGTATTTATTTATTTATTTATTTATTTATATTTATTTATGTATGTGTGTATTTGTTGTTGTTTGCCGTGTCCATGCATCCATCCATCATCCGTGCGTCCATGCGTCCATCTCCATGCATCCATCACATCCATCCATATCCAACCATCCATGCATCCATGCATCCATCCATCCATCCATGCATCCATGCATCCATGCATCCATCCATCCATGCATCCATCCATGCATCCATCCATCCATCCATCCATCCATCCATCCATCCATCCATCCATCCACCTGCCTGCCTGCCACCTGCCTGCCTGCCTGCCTCACCTGCCTGCCTGCCTGCCTGCCTGCCTGCCTGCCTGCCTGCCACCTGCCTGCCTGCCTGCCTGCTACCTGCCTGCCTGCCTGCCTACCTGCCACCTGATTTTTTAGACCCCCCCCCAGTAGGCTCAGGGCAGTGTACATCATAATTTAATATATAAAACAGTAATTCAGTCTGTAATTTAAAACAATCAATATAGCGACAGTTCCCTCCCCCCAATCCCATCCACGGAGGGGCCTGGATGACACGAGGGTCTGATGACTAACCAGGCTGGCCCAAAGCCTGGTGGAACAGGTCCATTTTACAGGCCCTGCGGAAATTTTGCTGACACTGTTAAGATATCCCAGTGTTATAGGCTTCAAGAGCCATTGCACCTTTATTTTGGCTCTGATGGGTTATTAAATCAGGCACTGTTATAAGTAAACACTACCGTTTTGGAATCTTTCTCCAAAGGATTTATATTGCGTGGGGTTTTTGTGCTTATTATACTATGCCCACTTGGTGGCAGAGTTATGCTGCCGATTTCTGTGAAATAGATAGTGTGGTTTTTCAGAAACAAATGTGGAAACAAAAGGCTTCTGATTTATTGGTACAGAAGTTTTATTGCTTTCTCTCTCTCCCTGGACAGATGCTTTAAAAGGATTTTTAAGATCTATATGATATGATGAAGGCGGCATACCATTCTTACGAGTTTGACAATTAGGAGTAAAAGCAGATTTTTGTGCTAAATCAGGCCTTTTCCGCACAGCAAATGTGAAGCGGTTTGCAGTCGGGATAAATGAATTTGGCATGGCCCTGGGCTGTTCGCATGGCTGGCCGTCCCGTGGTCAGCAAACGAATTGGCTGGGGTGTGTGCCTTCGCACAGATGCGTGTCTTTTTAAAATTTATCTCCGATTGAAGCATAGCTACGCAGGTATGCTGTCTCACATTACGGCCCTTTGCACCTGCGCAGCTATGCAGATGGGCACTGGGACATTTTCAAAAAAAGGAACTTGTGGCTGAAAAAAGCACCTCCCAGCCTGGCTGTTCGCTTGGAAGCGGCTGCAACCTGGGATTTTAAAAAAGAATCGTGGATAGCGTGATTCTTGAATAACCCATTTTGGGGGAAATAATACGAGGCAGACTTGCGTTAGGGGCGGGAACTGTGCAAATTGGTTTTTTTTACGGTTGTTATCCCAGGTTTATTGGCCCATGCAGAAAGGGCCTTAGTCTGAATATTGTTACTGCATTCTGGAATCTAGACTGTCAGAAAGCTTGACACTTGCAAGCATTTGTTTGCAAGCATTTGTTTGCAAAGATAGAAATGTTGACTCTGAGCCTGTACTGCTAAGTCGTCCTATTGACTGCAATTCAGCATCCCTTGTGAAGGTTTGAAAAGATGGTTTGATCCAGCAGTGATTTCTGTCAGTGAAGAAGAAGAAGAAGAAGAGTTTGGATTTATATCCCCCCTTCCTCTCCTGCAGGAGACTCAAAGGGGCTTACAATCTCCTTGCCCTTCCCCCCTCACAACAAACACCCTGTGAGGTAGGTGGGGCCGAGAGAGCTCCGAGAAGCTGTGACTAGCCCAAGGTCACCCAGCTGGCGTGTGTGGGAGTGTACAGGCTAATCTGAATTCCCCAGATAAGCCTCCACAGCTCAGGCGGCAGAGCTGGGAATCAAACCCGGTTCCTCCAGATTAGATACACAAGCTCTTGACCTCCTACGCCACTGCTGCTCCTGCTAAAATGTCTGGAGAAAATGGATGCTTAGGAAGTATTGAATCCCACTGCAAATCCTGTCTTCTCAGACTTGATCCCCAAATCAGGAGTTTCCCAACCTGGAGCTGGCATACCTAGCTCCCTCCCATGATAGGGTTGCCACCTCTGGGTTTGGAAATACCTGGAGATTTTTGGGTGGAGACTGAGGAAGGTGAGGTTAGGCCAGGGCAGGGCAGGGAGCTCAGTGGGGTATAATGGCATACAGCCCACCTCCTAAAGCAGCCTTTTCCCCCAAGTGAACTGATCTCTATCTCCTGGAGATCAGTCGTAATAGCAGGAGATCTCCAGAAACCACCTGGAGGTTGGCAGCTCTACCCAACCCCAGGGGGAACCTGCAGAGGCCATGGGGGGCCATATGCCCCAGGTGGGCCACTGTTTGGTCATGTGGAGGGTAGGAAATCACCCTCCACACCCCTCCTCCTTCCCCCTCAGCCCGGCCCGGCCCTGCCCGACCCCCTCAGCCTGGCCCGGCCCTGCCTGGGACCACTGCCACCGAAGATAGGTGGGGCACGGGGGGGGGGTGCAGGGGGGCACCTGGACCAGGTGTTGCCCTGGGTGCCATTTTTTCTCACTACGCCCCTGGGAACCTGGCAACCCTATGAGAAATAGGACCCCAGGAACAGCACGCAAGGGAGACGGAGGTCTGAAGCGGGTGGTGGTGACTCAGTGAAAATCTTTTGCCTCTTGCATCCCTGGATGTCTCCCGCTGGATCAATGCCCCAGTCTTCAACAATATCTGAGGGTAATATTGGTATAGTATGCACATATCATGCATAACTGAGCACAGAGGCTACGGCAAACTCAATTGTTGGAGCACCTGCGTTCTTATTAATGCAGAAACTCAGACATGAAGATAAATGACGTTCTCAGACAATATTGAAACAATCCTGACGCTGAAACAGGTGGCATGCTGGATATATTTGCCTTATCGTCAAACACCTGCTTCTTCACACAGTTGGAAGCTCCCTTAACTTTCTGAGATGCCGTGGCAGAGTTTTCCTTCTGACCTTAATGCAAATCCTTAATGCTGAACTGTAATTGTGATGGTGTCACACCGTACTGTGCCTGGAGTATAGGGGAGAGCAAGGCGCTAAAAGAAGCATGCTAAAGAGTGAAAATCAGGGTTGCCAAACCTTAGACGGGGACTAGGGCTTGCCCAGGATTACAAGTGCTCCTCTAGAACACAGAAATGAGTTCTTCTGGAGGAAATGACTACTTTGCAGCATGGATTGTAGACCCTTGAGGACCCTCTCCTTCACAAACCCCACCTTTCCAATACTCCCCCCCCCAAAAAAATCTCCCAGCAATTTCATAACCTGGAGTTGGAACCCCTAAAAGGTTTGATGGTGGGGTGGAAGTAAACAAACAGGTCTACAGTGGTTGTTACATAATAGGGAGACGATCTTCTCTTGTTGTTTTATTTATTTGTTTTTTATTATGTGCGTGTTTAATAATCTTTAATAATAGTAAGCCACCTTGAGTTCCGTGGAGGGAAAGGCGGCTAATAAATGTTTTAAACAAATATTAATGTGCTTGGGAGCTGGGTAAACAAGGCAGGAGATGGGCTGGGGCTGGAAAGCAGTAGTTAATAGGTAAGAGGTGAATATTGTGGGAGACAAAAGGGTTGATTCTTTGGGGAGGGGGGAGCCTGGGGAGAAAGAGCAAGAGGCAAAGCTTTGTAAAATTCTGGCTTCCTGTTCGGTTGCGAGGTCATCCTGTCTGGGCTAGGGGTCAAAAAGGTAGAAGAAAAGAGGTAGAGGCAGAGGGAAAGAGAAAGTAGAAAGAAAGAGAGAGAAAAGGGTTTTAGATTCAACAAGAAAGGTTATTTCTTCCTTCCCTCCATTATTTTTCCTATAATGGAGAGATGGCAACCATAAAGCTGCTGACCAAAGAAATCATGCAGGCCTTAAACCTATTCTTTTACTGTTGCTAGCTTAGCCTAATAACTTCAAAAGTGGCCCTTTGTTCACAACTACACAAAAAGTGCAAGCTAAACTGTTTTTAAGATCCCGTTGTACCCAAAAGATACCTTAAAGTTGCCCTTTGTTTTCCTGAGACAATAGGGAGATCTATGAGAAAGTTCAGGTTCTTTGTCTAAAACATAGGGCAACTAGAAACATTAATGATAAGAAGAAACAAGGGTTTTTGATTCATATAACATCAAAGAGTGAAATACTGACATCTTCCAATGGGGATTCTGGACAACCCCAAAGTGCTGTGGGAACAGGGAAAAATCTCCACCTTTTGTGTGATTGATTGATGATGTGGGCATTTTGGGTGTATTCTTTGCTGCCATTTTGATATAGCTTGTCATTAATACTATACAAGTGAGAACACATCGCCATTTTGGTGTGGCTCCCCTGATATTGTCTTGCCCGCAGTTGGCCGAATAAAGATCTCTCTGATTTTATTCTGTATCGGCTTGAGCTTCTTTGGGCTTATTTAGTTTAACTCGTTACGTCGTCGTAACAACCATAATGGAAAGAAAGGCTGGAGGGGAATTGGAAACTAGGCCTGAAGCAAGAAAGGATGAGGGCCAGTGTTTTTTAATGAAGCTAAACTCAGCTTTGGCTGCTAGGCCCACCAATTGTATTGAAGCAAACTCTGTTAAAAAAAGACACCTGTGTTTTACCTGTGCAAGGTGGTTGCTGCTGCTGCAGGAGGAGAATGATGGGATCTCCTTTGAGGGGAAGAAGGCCTGATGGAAGGCCAAAGCAGCAGAACCTTCCAGAAGAACAGTTACAGATGAACATTCCTCTACTTGGCCTTGGACCTAGTGATTCTTGCTCCTGAGCAGACCCCCATGCTCTTGCTACTTTTGTTCCGAATGCTTCCCAACGCAGGAGCACCTCGAAAGCTTTTCTGTTGAAACCTTCCGATAAATAGTTTTTTCATCAGATTTCAAATTAAGTATAGCTGCCTAACTGTTACTATACAGTTGGACCAGGATAACAGAAGAAGGTTGGACATCAACAGTCTCCTAAAGGGCGCCAATTTCCCCCCATTAAGCTTCTGTTAAAGAGAGAGGACATTTTTCTTCGGGCCGTTTAGTATCCCCACAGACAACCTGGTCTGCGAATATCCACAGATTTCAGAATGTCATTCCTCACAGTCCTATCTCTTAACATTTGCCTACTTGGCCAAGTTGCTCCCCCTTTCCCCCTTTTTGTTACAGAAGCAAAGAGGGAATGGGAACTGGGCAAGTTTGCTATGAGAACTGGGCAAGTATACTGAGGGCAAACATGATGGGAGAGGATGAAGGATTTTTTTGTGTGTTTAGTTTGGCATACCCTCAAAAATGGTTATTGGCTGTCTTCCCTGATTCAGTTCTTGTTTGCTTATGTAATTTATAGAATTATTTGATAGTTCTTTTTAATTGTTCATGTGTTTTAATGCTTACATGTTCGCTACCTTGGGGATGCTGATCAGGTGGAGAGGTGGTGTAAAAATGCAGGATCAGCCTAAATCATCCCTGAAAATTGCTCATCCAGCCTCTGCCTGAAAACTGCCAGTGAGGGAGAGCTCACCCCCTCCCTAAGCAGCCAATTCTACTGCTGAACAACTCTTCCTGTAAAAATATTTCCCATAAAATCCATTCTCTACCCTTCTTTCCTGGGTCTATACCCCTTATTGCAAGCCTTATCCTCTGTTGCCAATAGAAACAGCTCCCTGCCCTCCTATAAGTGACAGACTTTCAAATGCTTAAAGAGAGCCATCATGGTCATTTCTGCATGGTCCAAATATCCTGGGTTGAGCGAGGGAAATATCCCGGTCTGGCCCAGAAGTTCGCATGGTTCCCAGTCCAAGAGCGGATTTGCCCTGCTATATTTCCCTCATCCTGGGATTTTCAAGTTTGGCGATTCTTTTCAAAAATCCCAGGGTAAGCCCACTACCGTGCAAACACCACGGGAGCAGAACCAGTTTATTTTTCCCGCCCAGCCCCCTGATCTCCCTGACTGACTTTCATGCAAGCTGCCACTCAAAAACAACAGCCAATCAGCATGCAGGACACTGGGCATGAGTGGATACACTTGCGGTGTAAATACAAAAGACCGGGCTCATGCGAAACAAAGTATTCCCTCCCGGTCTTCACTCAATCCCTTCACAAAAATGGGCAGCCACGTGAAGGGAGACCCCGGGTAAAACAGACCCAGATTGTAGGAAACCAATTGTGACCAGGTATGATTGTGCAGTGCGGAAATGGCCCATGTTCCCCCTCAACCTCCTCTTTCCCAAACAGAACATTCCCAAGTCTTTCCACCTTTCCTTGTAAGCTTGGTCTCTCAGCCCTAATCATCCGCGTCACTCTCCTCTGCACCTGCCCCATTCTGTCTACATCCTTTTTGAAGTGAGGTCTCCAGAACTGCATACAGTAGTACTCCTGGTGCAACCTGAGCATTGCAGTGCACAGCGGGATTATGACATCTTGCAATTCGGATGCTATGCCTCTGTTGCTATGCCTCTGCTGAAACACCCCAAGACTGCATTAGTTTCCAGAGCCAGACAGTTGACAACTGTTTTCCCCTAATGGATGGCTCATGATTGTCTTCCACGTTATTCTTACAGCATAGTAGAAACCATGCCCAATTTCCTCTTTGACAATTGATTTGTAGTGTGTCTGGGGATGATAGTCTTTTTGTACTGTTTGTTCAGGGCCTTGTAGTCCCACAGTACGCACAGTCCCTTGGAGTAATAGTTCTGCATTACTTTAGTACGTAGACTCAAAAAAAAAAAGCGGGGGGGGGGGGGAACCCTTAGTGGAAGTTGCATATAACTGCTTAATTTCATCATCTGTCAAAATGCTGTGCCAGTGTCATGTCTAATATAATTCTCATTAGTGTTTCATGCATTATTACCTGACTCTTTGTTTTGTGATGAATATCTCATTAGTCTAGTGCTGTGGAATCTCTCCGTAGACTTTTGCTGCTGTTGTTGTTGATTCTTTTGGACCCTTTTCTAGGAAAGGGCGGTCTAGGAACATGAGGCTCGTTTTCTCCTCTCATCCAGTGGAGTCGGAAGCATGAATGTTTTAATAATGAAAGCTGAAGCTCTGCTGAAGTATCCGCATCTTCTGGGATGGCCACCTCCTGGCGGGGCCTGGAGATCTCCTGGAATTACAACTGATCTCCAGACAACAGAGATCAGTTCCTTTGGATAAAATGGCTGATTGGAGGGTGGACTCTATGGTATTAAATCCCACTGAGGTCCTATCCCTCCCTGATTCCCTTCCTCCCTAGGCTCCACCTCCCTAATCTCTAGGTCTTTCCCAACCCAGATTTAGCACCCCTAGCCATCTTCTGATGCTGCCAATTGAATCAGCAAAACTAATGTCCAGAGGAGGGCAACCAAAAAGGTCTGGACTCCATGCCCTACGAAGAGAGACTTAGGGAGTTGGGGATGTTTAGTCTGGAGAAGCGAAGGTTAAGGGGGGACATGATAGCCATGTTTAAATATTTGAAGGGCTGCCATGTCGAAGAGGGAGCAGGCTTGTTTTCTGCTGCCTCAGAGGACACGGAGTAATGGATTCAAGGTGCAGAAAAAGAGATTCCACCTAAACATTAGGAAGAACTTTCTGACCGTCAGGGCTGTTTCTTGACAATGGAATTCACTGCCTTGGAGAGTGATGGAGTCTCCTTCTTTGAAGGTTTTTAAACAGAGGCTGGATGAACATATGTTGGGAGTGCTTTGATTGTGTGTTCCTGCATGGCAGGGGGTTGGACTTGATTGCCTTTTTGGTCTCTTCCAACTTTATGATTCCATGTTTTTATGATTCTAATGTAGAGATATAACTTTCAAAGCAGGAATGGGGTTTTCTAAAAGCCCCAATGTTCTTGTTGGTCCTCCGTTGTGTTCAGACTGCATTGGTCCAACTGCACCATTAAGACTGTAGTAGTTTGTTAATTCTATCCCTTAGATCAGGGGTCCCCAAACTTTTTAAACAGGGGGCCAGTTCACTGTCCCTCAGACTGTTGGAGGGCCGGACTAAAAAAACTATGAACAAATTCCTATGCACAAATGATTGTAAAATGTTTGATTTCACCTTTCAGCCTTTCTGTCATGGTCTATTTTTAGAACAGTGACCAAAGTATGTCAAGTACAGGGTGGGCTCCAAATATTGTTGGGGAGGCTGTGGAATACCTTCCCCTGTAAAAAAAAAAAAAGCAGAACTTTCCCAATGAAGCATTCCATCTAACCCAGGATTAGGTATCTTCCTGGGTTCTTCCTCCCTAGCAGCCAGCGAGCGATTCACCAGCCTGGCTAATGCCAATGGGAGGAGGCAGAACAGAAAGCCTGAGAGCAACACATGGAGTAGCCGAGAGGGAAGGGCGGAGCAGGAGTTGCCACGTATAAGGTTTCCAACTCTGGGTCAGAAAATTCATGGAGATTTGGGGGTGCCATCATGTAATTGCAATCAACAGCTGTTGGGGCCGGTTCCTCCTCTCCCTCGAGCCCCCACTGCACATGAATGGAGCCATCGCCGCCATGCCTGGTGGGCCGGATAAATGCCTTCAGGGGGCCACATTTGGCCCCCGGGCCGTAGTTTGGGGACCCCTGCCTTAGATAGAAGCTGCACTGCAGTCAGTTTGTGTTGCGTATTGATGTCAGGCCTCGTGTGCATTACCATACTGTTAACAAGCATTTGTGCATTTGTTTCTAGGAAGTAAAGGTACATGCCAGATCGCAGGATGGGGAATTGACACAGATCTGTGTTAACAGTCACAGCCCTGCTAAGGAACACACAGCTAGTTTCGTATGTTCTATGTTTATCATTCAGGACAGATCTTTGCATTTCCTTGCATGCTTGCAAAGAATATCCCAAAGATAATTTTTGGAAACTGAATCACATCTAGCTAGATCCAGAGTTCAGAATCTAATTGAAGCCACTGAAAACCCACTATTAGATCTAGGTTTTCCTTCCCCCGTCTGAGGAAACATTAGAAGACACAATAAAGAAGCGCCCTGAAAGTCTGTCAGCTCTATCCATTTGTGTGTCTGTCAGCTCTATCCATTTGTGCAAGTCACACAGTAAATCTGTGAAGGTGAGACATGATTAATATCAAAAGGTCACAGAGCAAAACTAGCTTGTGAGGCAAAACTGGCAGGTAGCTGGAAAACATCTGGCTCGGAATGATTAATCCCTAAGGGATGATGGGTGAAATGGTCCAGGCAATCTAGTGGGGACTGACTAAAACTTGACACTGTGTGTCGTGAGGCAGTGACTGTGTGCCAGCTGTTTAAACTGAGCAAAGAGCCATCAGGAGGAATGTACTTTCCAGGGTATGTGTTGCTGATGAGCAAGGTCAAGATATTTTGTACCATAATATTCTCCATTACTATAGGGGGGAGTGAAAGTTTGACCGTGAAGAAAGGTGACATGAAGAAAGTGGATTAATTTGAACTGTGGAGCCGGAGGACAGTTTTATGGATACGGTGGTGGACCACGAAAAAGATAAATAAGCGAATTGTAGATCAAATCAAGCCTGAGCTGTCCCTAGAAGCTTAAATGGTCAACTTAAAGCCATCAGAATTTGGGCATACCAGGGCCCCTTCCACACATGCAAAATAATGCATTTTCAAACCACTTCACAACTGTTTGCAAGTGGATTTTGCCATTCCGCACAGCTTCAAAGAGCACTGAAAGCAGTTTGAAAGGGCATTATTCTGCATGTGCGGAATGAGCCCATGAGAAGACAGGAGTCACTGGAGAAGACAATAATGTTAGGAAAAGTTGAAGGCAGCCAGCAGGAAAAGAGGAAGGCCCACCACTAGATGGAATGACTCAAGCGAGAAAGCCCCGCCCCTCAATTTGCAAGACCTAAGTAAGGCCGTTACTGATAGGACATTTTAGAGGTAATTAATTAATAGGGTCCTCATAAGTCAGATGCGATTTGACAGCACAACACACAAACAAGTGCTTAAGAAGGAAACTAAGTACAGATATTGGCTATTTCCCCACTTTTCCTTCTACCACCTTCGCTGCGCGCTACTCACTGCGCGCGTCATTTCTGGTGCGCTTCCAGGCTTCCCCACGACCCCGCACTGCGCGGGGTCATCAAAAGGCGCTGTTTTGAAGAGCGCCAGGAATGACGTGCGCTGAGGGAATGCAAGAGTGGCAGTGTCGGGGCGGCTGCTTTGTCGCCGCCCCTGTAGTGGGGAGTCCCACGGGACCCTGCGCTACTTGGCCAGAGTAGCGCTCGGCAGAAGGTAAGTGGGGAAAGGCCCACTGATATTCAAATATTATAGACCTTCCAGCTAAGAGGAGGAAACTGGAATGCTTGGTGGACATTTCAGAAAACTTGTTTTAAGGGAAAAGTCACTGGAATCTGGCTGTCTCTGGATATAGAAAGGATGGATTGGGTATGTCAGAGGGGGCTTAGAGTCCAATAAACTAGAAAACGTAAGAAAAGTAGATTTCCCCACAAAATCACCATGAATGGAAATACCATGTCTGAAATGTGACTTAATAATGGAGATCTATTAGCACCCACCTGGCCAAAGTGTTGAGGCTTAGTAGTCTGTCATGAAGGAATAAGGTAAGGTGGTACCAGTGGTGGGATCAAAAAAATTTAGTAACAGGTTCCCATGGTGGTGGGATTCTAACTGTGGCGTAGCACCAATGGGGCTGGGCGGGGCACAGCGGGGGCGTGGCCGGGCATTCTGGCGGCGGGGCATTCCTGGGCGGGGCTGTGGCAAGGATGCAGCCGCTGCGCCGGTCCTTGGGCAGGAAACGAATGCACACAGGTGCAGGCTGCCACGCACACTGGTTCACCTCCTGCTAGACTGCTTCAAGTTCTGCGCGCTACTGTTGAGAGGAGGGGCGTACCTAAGGCAAAATCACGTGGCAAAATCACCAATTAGTAACCCCCTCTCGGCACACACAAATAATTAGTGGCCTACTCTTGGGAACCTGTGAGAACCTGCTGGATCCCACCTCTGGGTGGTACCTATGCTAGTCTGGAGACCTGACTCTGACTCTCCCAACCAGCATAAGACTGCTTAGCCTGGTGTTTTGGAACTCGTGGTCCAGCTTGGATGTATGTTTTTTTCTGCTTGCTAATCATAACAAAGATTAGAAGAAGAAGAAGAGTTTGGATTTATATTCTCAACCGTAAGGAGTCTCAAAGCAGCTTCTAAACTCCTTCCCTTTCCACAACAAACACTTGTGAGGTAGGTGGAGCCAAGAGAATTCTGAGAGAACTGTGGCTAGCCCAAGGTTACCCAGCAGGCTTTATGTGGAGGATTGGGGAAACCAACTTGGTTCACCAGATTAGAGGCTGCTGCTCATGTGGAGGAGTGGGGAAGCAAACCTAGTTCTCCAGATTAGAGTCTACCTGCTTTTAACCACTAGACCACTCTGGCAATTATCTTCTCTCCTGGGGCCTTTGATGGCTAAGCTTCTTTGACTGTCATGCTTCTACCTCATCCTTCTCCTAAACAACTTGGTATATGTTTCTGTAGTGATCTTGTTTTATCTTAACATTAAGCCTGAAAGGTAGGTTAGTTACTTGTCTGTCTGCTGAGTTTAATGGCTGAGCAGGTACTCAATATAGCCTATCCGGGGTGGCCAACCTATGGCACTCCAGATGTTCATGGACTACAATTCCCATCAGCCCCTGCCAGCATGGCCTACTTCCCATCAGCCCCTGCCAGCATGGCCCATGGCCGACTTCCCATCAGCCCCTGCCAGCATGGCCATGCTGATGGGAATTGTAGTCCATGAACATCTGGAGTGCCATAGGTTGGCCACCCCTGGCCTATACTTTTAGAACGAACTGGTCAAGGGCTCTGTGGCACCCTGAATCCTTAATGAGAGAGGAGACAGGCAAAAAGGAAGTTAATATGGATGGAGTCACTTGTGCCGTGTGGACTTCAATACATTGAACTGTCTGGCTCAGTGGCAGCAGCTGCTCTTTTCCTGCTTTGTCTAGTGTGCTCATGACAGTAGCTGAAGCCAAAAACAGGGCATCAGCTGTCTTGGAACAAAGTAAATACACTTCAACATGTGATGCTGTTGGTGGAGCAAAGACAGAGGTGCTGATTCAGTGATATTGATCCTTTCTGGAAACCTGTATGTTGTTTGGCAGAAACTGCGGATGCCCCGCCCTGTTCCTCTTTTCACCCTAGAGAGTTTGGGCAATTAAATGCAAATATTGATAGGTCTTGACCTTTCTAAGCTGCTCTAATCTTATTGATTGTGCTCCTTTTGTTGAGTGACTACAGTTCTAATGCTACAGTGAATGCAATTATATTAGATGAACATCTAATTTCTTGATTTTGTTGATATTGAAAGGGGGGCTTTAGAGTCTGTATTTTGCATTATAGGTTGCCGAATTAAACCTGGCCATAGTGGTTGTGTCAGAATTAAATACGCAACAAATAAATTGGTTTTCTGTGAATTATGAGAAAAAGTTCTGGGGAGGAAAGGCTCTGAAGTGTTTCATCAGAATAACAGAAAAATGCATTCCGAAACATGTTTGATTTTCTGGTTGCAGAATCTGGGATCTCCCCACCTCCCACTTTGGGAGTTCCAGTTCTAGTTTTTACGTCTCAGATGCTGCATGTGGAAAGAACTATCAGTTTCTTCCAAATATCTGCACCGCCTCTCCCCATATTGCCCTCAGAGACTGAGGGGAATTTGTTGGTGGTCCTGGGCCCCAGGGATGTTCAGTTGACTTCAACATGGGCCAGGGCTTTTACGCCCTTGACCCCAGCCTGGTGGAACACTCTGCCTGGTGAAATCTGGGCCCTATGGTAAGGTCACCTTTGTGAACTGGGACGGGCGGGTAGGTAGGGGGCCGCGCGCGCATGCGCGCACAGCCGCAGGAGTGCACAGCCTTCTGGGGTGCTCCTGTTTCCCGCCTGAAACGGGAGCACCCCAGAAGGCCATGCTCCTGTGGCCACATGCGCACGCGGTCGCATGCGCACGGCCTTCTGGGGCGCTCCCTTTTTAAGGACGGGAAAATGGGAGCGCCCCAGAAGGCCATGCGCTCCTGTGGCCGCGCGCGCGGGAGGCTGCCGCACTGCCTTGCACCCCAGAAGACAGTGCGGCAGCCTTCCAAAAATCGGGACACTTGAAAAAACACGCGGGATGCGGGACAAATTGTTTTAAGGTGGGACTATCCTGCCAAAAGCGGGACGTCTGGTCAGCCTACCCTACGGAGTCCGTTTCAGTTCCGCAGGGCCTGCAAAATAAAGCTGTTCACTGGGTCTTTTCTGTTGAGTCAGCTGGACATCCCCTCCCCCCTTAAAATTACCTCTGGTCCTCGACTGGTTACGATGTATGCACTTGCTTCTTTTATGCTTCCATGTTGGACTTTTTACGCCATCTGTTCGTATTTGTTTTAAATGTAGATATTTTATGACATGTTAATGTTTTATATTTATTGCATTTATTGTGTATGTTTTATTGTGAGCCACCTTGAGTCTCTGGAGATATAGTGGGATATAAATGCAATAAATAGATAAATAAGAATAGTTATTCCAGAAACAGATGAAGGAATTTCAAATTCTGATGGTAACGGTTTCCCTACATTGGAATGTATCTGGGCCATAATGTTGTATGATTTAAGAACATGAAGGTCGATTCCCCACTGGAAATTCCTTAAACGTAGCTTCTTAAAACCAAGCTTTTAAAAAATGAATCCGTAATCTTTTTTCATCGGGCTCTCAAACTCCCCACTGTCGAACTTCGCTGGTTGCCAACTTCTGGCTTTATCGGCAAAAAGCTTTCAAGACAAGCGAGAAGCAGAGATGGTTTGCCGTTGCCTTCTTCTGCAGGGCCTTCCTTGGTGGTCTCCCATCCAGCTTTGCTTCCAAGATCTGATGAAATTGGGCTATATGAGGCTCCCTTCCTTCAGTTATGTTTATACCCATTTGCTTTTTCCTCTCCAGGTGCAATCTACATCTATATTGTCAACAACCTGCAAAAATGTGTTGTACATCCCCTTCAGCAGATGCTGGAAAGGAAATGGAAAAACCTTTTAAAACTAATAAATTTGTGGACATGCTTTAATCTATCTGAATGTACTCAAGAGATTGACATTGGTTTACGTGGCACAAAACCAATCGGGTCCCCTACGCAAAAGTGATACCCATGTACGAAAATCTTATTAGGTGAAAAAAAACCCACCCCTTGTTTGACACATTTACGAAAGCGGGAAGAAGGGTCCTTGTTAGTGCTATTTAAGGTGATACTGATCTTTCTTCTCTCGGTAACATGAGCAGCGAGAAGCATTATAATTTTCGCCAATAATCCGGCTGAGCCGAATGTGATAACCGCAGTGGCGTATTTTAAGTATTATGGACGTGTCAGGATGATGAATCTGCCCTAACGATATCGCACCCATGGTAGGATGTGCAACTGGCGAGACTTCAATCCATCATTTCCCGCACAGCCCCAGCGCCCCAGATGGACAACTTCGGGGGGCCATAGATATTGGGAGCGGAGTGACGGAAGGAGGAAGCAGATAATTGCCGGTAATGCCTGCTTGATTGAGCTTTGCTTGCCTCAAGGGCAAACCACCAGTCGGTTAGGAAGCAAAGTTCTTTGTAATAGATTTAACCTGCAGGTTAAGGATTGCCAGCAAGAAACTTGAAGGAAGCTTGGGAGGTTGGCTGAGGAACAGCGGGGACAAATCCTATTAAAAACACAGTTAGAAAAATCTTAATCGGGCTACAGCTGCTTTCTCCGCTATCTGGAAATTCAGAGACGGCTGGGGAAAATAAAACGACAGAGCCGGCTGAATGTAGATTGCTACACTGGCAAAATGAGTGGGTCAGATGAAAACCACAAGCGGTGCTAACCTGGATCACAGTGGCCGTTTCCCCACTTACCTTTGTGGACCCTTTGCTGCGTGCTGCTCCCAGCGCGCGGCATCTCTGGCGCGTGCCCGGGCGTCCCCACGGGCACAGGGTCATCAAAAGGCGTCGTTTTGAGGAGCACCAGGGATGCTGCGCGCTGAGGGGGTGCGAGAGCGCCAGCTTTGGGCGGCTGCGCTGTCGCCGCCCCTGTAGTGGGGAGTGCCCCAGGACCCCGCGCTACTTGAGGAGAGTAGCGCGGGGCTTAAGGTAAGTGGGGAAAGGGCCCCCCCCCCCCCCCCCAGACCCCCCCCCCCCCCCCCCCCCCCCCCCCCCCCCCCCCCCCCCCCCACCCCCCCCCCCCCCCACCCCCCCCCACCCCCTCCCCCCCCCCCCCCCCCCCCGGCCCCCCCTCCCCCCCCCCCCCCCCCCCCCCCCCCCCCCCCCACCCCCCCCCCCCCCCACCCCCCCCCCCCCCCACCCCCCCCCCCCCCCACCCCCCCCCCCCCCCACCCCCCCCCCCCCCCACCCCCCCCCCCCCCCACCCCCCCCCCCCCCCACCCCCCCCCCCCCCCACCCCCCCCCCCCCCCACCCCCCCCCCCCCCCACCCCCCCCCCCCCCCACCCCCCCCCCCCCCCACCCCCCCCCCCCCCCACCCCCCCCCCCCCCCACCCCCCCCCCCCCCCACCCCCCCCCCCCCCCACCCCCCCCCCCCCCCACCCCCCCCCCCCCCCACCCCCCCCCCCCCCCACCCCCCCCCCCCCCCACCCCCCCCCCCCCCCACCCCCCCCCCCCCCCACCCCCCCCCCCCCCCACCCCCCCCCCCCCCCACCCCCCCCCCCCCCCACCCCCCCCCCCCCCCACCCCCCCCCCCCCCCACCCCCCCCCCCCCCCACCCCCCCCCCCCCCCACCCCCCCCCCCCCCCACCCCCCCCCCCCCCCACCCCCCCCCCCCCCCACCCCCCCCCCCCCCCACCCCCCCCCCCCCCCACCCCCCCCCCCCCCCACCCCCCCCCCCCCCCACCCCCCCCCCCCCCCACCCCCCCCCCCCCCCACCCCCCCCCCCCCCCACCCCCCCCCCCCCCCACCCCCCCCCCCCCCCACCCCCCCCCCCCCCCACCCCCCCCCCCCCCCACCCCCCCCCCCCCCCACCCCCCCCCCCCCCCACCCCCCCCCCCCCCCACCCCCCCCCCCCCCCACCCCCCCCCCCCCCCACCCCCCCCCCCCCCCACCCCCCCCCCCCCCCACCCCCCCCCCCCCCCACCCCCCCCCCCCCCCACCCCCCCCCCCCCCCACCCCCCCCCCCCCCCACCCCCCCCCCCCCCCACCCCCCCCCCCCCCCACCCCCCCCCCCCCCCACCCCCCCCCCCCCCCACCCCCCCCCCCCCCCACCCCCCCCCCCCCCCACCCCCCCCCCCCCCCACCCCCCCCCCCCCCCACCCCCCCCCCCCCCCACCCCCCCCCCCCCCCACCCCCCCCCCCCCCCACCCCCCCCCCCCCCCACCCCCCCCCCCCCCCACCCCCCCCCCCCCCCACCCCCCCCCCCCCCCACCCCCCCCCCCCCCCACCCCCCCCCCCCCCCACCCCCCCCCCCCCCCACCCCCCCCCCCCCCCACCCCCCCCCCCCCCCACCCCCCCCCCCCCCCACCCCCCCCCCCCCCCACCCCCCCCCCCCCCCACCCCCCCCCCCCCCCACCCCCCCCCCCCCCCACCCCCCCCCCCCCCCACCCCCCCCCCCCCCCACCCCCCCCCCCCCCCACCCCCCCCCCCCCCCACCCCCCCCCCCCCCCACCCCCCCCCCCCCCCACCCCCCCCCCCCCCCACCCCCCCCCCCCCCCACCCCCCCCCCCCCCCACCCCCCCCCCCCCCCACCCCCCCCCCCCCCCACCCCCCCCCCCCCCCACCCCCCCCCCCCCCCACCCCCCCCCCCCCCCACCCCCCCCCCCCCCCACCCCCCCCCCCCCCCACCCCCCCCCCCCCCCACCCCCCCCCCCCCCCACCCCCCCCCCCCCCCACCCCCCCCCCCCCCCACCCCCCCCCCCCCCCACCCCCCCCCCCCCCCACCCCCCCCCCCCCCCACCCCCCCCCCCCCCCACCCCCCCCCCCCCCCACCCCCCCCCCCCCCCACCCCCCCCCCCCCCCACCCCCCCCCCCCCCCACCCCCCCCCCCCCCCACCCCCCCCCCCCCCCACCCCCCCCCCCCCCCACCCCCCCCCCCCCCCACCCCCCCCCCCCCCCACCCCCCCCCCCCCCCACCCCCCCCCCCCCCCACCCCCCCCCCCCCCCACCCCCCCCCCCCCCCACCCCCCCCCCCCCCCACCCCCCCCCCCCCCCACCCCCCCCCCCCCCCACCCCCCCCCCCCCCCACCCCCCCCCCCCCCCACCCCCCCCCCCCCCCACCCCCCCCCCCCCCCACCCCCCCCCCCCCCCACCCCCCCCCCCCCCCACCCCCCCCCCCCCCCACCCCCCCCCCCCCCCACCCCCCCCCCCCCCCACCCCCCCCCCCCCCCACCCCCCCCCCCCCCCACCCCCCCCCCCCCCCACCCCCCCCCCCCCCCACCCCCCCCCCCCCCCACCCCCCCCCCCCCCCACCCCCCCCCCCCCCCACCCCCCCCCCCCCCCACCCCCCCCCCCCCCCACCCCCCCCCCCCCCCACCCCCCCCCCCCCCCACCCCCCCCCCCCCCCACCCCCCCCCCCCCCCACCCCCCCCCCCCCCCACCCCCCCCCCCCCCCACCCCCCCCCCCCCCCACCCCCCCCCCCCCCCACCCCCCCCCCCCCCCACCCCCCCCCCCCCCCACCCCCCCCCCCCCCCACCCCCCCCCCCCCCCACCCCCCCCCCCCCCCACCCCCCCCCCCCCCCACCCCCCCCCCCCCCCACCCCCCCCCCCCCCCACCCCCCCCCCCCCCCACCCCCCCCCCCCCCCACCCCCCCCCCCCCCCACCCCCCCCCCCCCCCACCCCCCCCCCCCCCCACCCCCCCCCCCCCCCACCCCCCCCCCCCCCCACCCCCCCCCCCCCCCACCCCCCCCCCCCCCCACCCCCCCCCCCCCCCACCCCCCCCCCCCCCCACCCCCCCCCCCCCCCACCCCCCCCCCCCCCCACCCCCCCCCCCCCCCACCCCCCCCCCCCCCCACCCCCCCCCCCCCCCACCCCCCCCCCCCCCCACCCCCCCCCCCCCCCACCCCCCCCCCCCCCCACCCCCCCCCCCCCCCACCCCCCCCCCCCCCCACCCCCCCCCCCCCCCACCCCCCCCCCCCCCCACCCCCCCCCCCCCCCACCCCCCCCCCCCCCCACCCCCCCCCCCCCCCACCCCCCCCCCCCCCCACCCCCCCCCCCCCCCACCCCCCCCCCCCCCCACCCCCCCCCCCCCCCACCCCCCCCCCCCCCCACCCCCCCCCCCCCCCACCCCCCCCCCCCCCCACCCCCCCCCCCCCCCACCCCCCCCCCCCCCCACCCCCCCCCCCCCCCACCCCCCCCCCCCCCCACCCCCCCCCCCCCCCACCCCCCCCCCCCCCCACCCCCCCCCCCCCCCACCCCCCCCCCCCCCCACCCCCCCCCCCCCCCACCCCCCCCCCCCCCCACCCCCCCCCCCCCCCACCCCCCCCCCCCCCCACCCCCCCCCCCCCCCACCCCCCCCCCCCCCCACCCCCCCCCCCCCCCACCCCCCCCCCCCCCCACCCCCCCCCCCCCCCACCCCCCCCCCCCCCCACCCCCCCCCCCCCCCACCCCCCCCCCCCCCCACCCCCCCCCCCCCCCACCCCCCCCCCCCCCCACCCCCCCCCCCCCCCACCCCCCCCCCCCCCCACCCCCCCCCCCCCCCACCCCCCCCCCCCCCCACCCCCCCCCCCCCCCACCCCCCCCCCCCCCCACCCCCCCCCCCCCCCACCCCCCCCCCCCCCCACCCCCCCCCCCCCCCACCCCCCCCCCCCCCCACCCCCCCCCCCCCCCACCCCCCCCCCCCCCCACCCCCCCCCCCCCCCACCCCCCCCCCCCCCCACCCCCCCCCCCCCCCACCCCCCCCCCCCCCCACCCCCCCCCCCCCCCACCCCCCCCCCCCCCCACCCCCCCCCCCCCCCACCCCCCCCCCCCCCCACCCCCCCCCCCCCCCACCCCCCCCCCCCCCCACCCCCCCCCCCCCCCACCCCCCCCCCCCCCCACCCCCCCCCCCCCCCACCCCCCCCCCCCCCCACCCCCCCCCCCCCCCACCCCCCCCCCCCCCCACCCCCCCCCCCCCCCACCCCCCCCCCCCCCCACCCCCCCCCCCCCCCACCCCCCCCCCCCCCCACCCCCCCCCCCCCCCACCCCCCCCCCCCCCCACCCCCCCCCCCCCCCACCCCCCCCCCCCCCCACCCCCCCCCCCCCCCACCCCCCCCCCCCCCCACCCCCCCCCCCCCCCACCCCCCCCCCCCCCCACCCCCCCCCCCCCCCACCCCCCCCCCCCCCCACCCCCCCCCCCCCCCACCCCCCCCCCCCCCCACCCCCCCCCCCCCCCACCCCCCCCCCCCCCCACCCCCCCCCCCCCCCACCCCCCCCCCCCCCCACCCCCCCCCCCCCCCACCCCCCCCCCCCCCCACCCCCCCCCCCCCCCACCCCCCCCCCCCCCCACCCCCCCCCCCCCCCACCCCCCCCCCCCCCCACCCCCCCCCCCCCCCACCCCCCCCCCCCCCCACCCCCCCCCCCCCCCACCCCCCCCCCCCCCCACCCCCCCCCCCCCCCACCCCCCCCCCCCCCCACCCCCCCCCCCCCCCACCCCCCCCCCCCCCCACCCCCCCCCCCCCCCACCCCCCCCCCCCCCCACCCCCCCCCCCCCCCACCCCCCCCCCCCCCCACCCCCCCCCCCCCCCACCCCCCCCCCCCCCCACCCCCCCCCCCCCCCACCCCCCCCCCCCCCCACCCCCCCCCCCCCCCACCCCCCCCCCCCCCCACCCCCCCCCCCCCCCACCCCCCCCCCCCCCCACCCCCCCCCCCCCCCACCCCCCCCCCCCCCCACCCCCCCCCCCCCCCACCCCCCCCCCCCCCCACCCCCCCCCCCCCCCACCCCCCCCCCCCCCCACCCCCCCCCCCCCCCACCCCCCCCCCCCCCCACCCCCCCCCCCCCCCACCCCCCCCCCCCCCCACCCCCCCCCCCCCCCACCCCCCCCCCCCCCCACCCCCCCCCCCCCCCACCCCCCCCCCCCCCCACCCCCCCCCCCCCCCACCCCCCCCCCCCCCCACCCCCCCCCCCCCCCACCCCCCCCCCCCCCCACCCCCCCCCCCCCCCACCCCCCCCCCCCCCCACCCCCCCCCCCCCCCACCCCCCCCCCCCCCCACCCCCCCCCCCCCCCACCCCCCCCCCCCCCCACCCCCCCCCCCCCCCACCCCCCCCCCCCCCCACCCCCCCCCCCCCCCACCCCCCCCCCCCCCCACCCCCCCCCCCCCCCACCCCCCCCCCCCCCCACCCCCCCCCCCCCCCACCCCCCCCCCCCCCCACCCCCCCCCCCCCCCACCCCCCCCCCCCCCCACCCCCCCCCCCCCCCACCCCCCCCCCCCCCCACCCCCCCCCCCCCCCACCCCCCCCCCCCCCCACCCCCCCCCCCCCCCACCCCCCCCCCCCCCCACCCCCCCCCCCCCCCACCCCCCCCCCCCCCCACCCCCCCCCCCCCCCACCCCCCCCCCCCCCCACCCCCCCCCCCCCCCACCCCCCCCCCCCCCCACCCCCCCCCCCCCCCACCCCCCCCCCCCCCCACCCCCCCCCCCCCCCACCCCCCCCCCCCCCCACCCCCCCCCCCCCCCACCCCCCCCCCCCCCCACCCCCCCCCCCCCCCACCCCCCCCCCCCCCCACCCCCCCCCCCCCCCACCCCCCCCCCCCCCCACCCCCCCCCCCCCCCACCCCCCCCCCCCCCCACCCCCCCCCCCCCCCACCCCCCCCCCCCCCCACCCCCCCCCCCCCCCACCCCCCCCCCCCCCCACCCCCCCCCCCCCCCACCCCCCCCCCCCCCCACCCCCCCCCCCCCCCACCCCCCCCCCCCCCCACCCCCCCCCCCCCCCACCCCCCCCCCCCCCCACCCCCCCCCCCCCCCACCCCCCCCCCCCCCCACCCCCCCCCCCCCCCACCCCCCCCCCCCCCCACCCCCCCCCCCCCCCACCCCCCCCCCCCCCCACCCCCCCCCCCCCCCACCCCCCCCCCCCCCCACCCCCCCCCCCCCCCACCCCCCCCCCCCCCCACCCCCCCCCCCCCCCACCCCCCCCCCCCCCCACCCCCCCCCCCCCCCACCCCCCCCCCCCCCCACCCCCCCCCCCCCCCACCCCCCCCCCCCCCCACCCCCCCCCCCCCCCACCCCCCCCCCCCCCCACCCCCCCCCCCCCCCACCCCCCCCCCCCCCCACCCCCCCCCCCCCCCACCCCCCCCCCCCCCCACCCCCCCCCCCCCCCACCCCCCCCCCCCCCCACCCCCCCCCCCCCCCACCCCCCCCCCCCCCCACCCCCCCCCCCCCCCACCCCCCCCCCCCCCCACCCCCCCCCCCCCCCACCCCCCCCCCCCCCCACCCCCCCCCCCCCCCACCCCCCCCCCCCCCCACCCCCCCCCCCCCCCACCCCCCCCCCCCCCCACCCCCCCCCCCCCCCACCCCCCCCCCCCCCCACCCCCCCCCCCCCCCACCCCCCCCCCCCCCCACCCCCCCCCCCCCCCACCCCCCCCCCCCCCCACCCCCCCCCCCCCCCACCCCCCCCCCCCCCCACCCCCCCCCCCCCCCACCCCCCCCCCCCCCCACCCCCCCCCCCCCCCACCCCCCCCCCCCCCCACCCCCCCCCCCCCCCACCCCCCCCCCCCCCCACCCCCCCCCCCCCCCACCCCCCCCCCCCCCCACCCCCCCCCCCCCCCACCCCCCCCCCCCCCCACCCCCCCCCCCCCCCACCCCCCCCCCCCCCCACCCCCCCCCCCCCCCACCCCCCCCCCCCCCCACCCCCCCCCCCCCCCACCCCCCCCCCCCCCCACCCCCCCCCCCCCCCACCCCCCCCCCCCCCCACCCCCCCCCCCCCCCACCCCCCCCCCCCCCCACCCCCCCCCCCCCCCACCCCCCCCCCCCCCCACCCCCCCCCCCCCCCACCCCCCCCCCCCCCCACCCCCCCCCCCCCCCACCCCCCCCCCCCCCCACCCCCCCCCCCCCCCACCCCCCCCCCCCCCCACCCCCCCCCCCCCCCACCCCCCCCCCCCCCCACCCCCCCCCCCCCCCACCCCCCCCCCCCCCCACCCCCCCCCCCCCCCACCCCCCCCCCCCCCCACCCCCCCCCCCCCCCACCCCCCCCCCCCCCCACCCCCCCCCCCCCCCACCCCCCCCCCCCCCCACCCCCCCCCCCCCCCACCCCCCCCCCCCCCCACCCCCCCCCCCCCCCACCCCCCCCCCCCCCCACCCCCCCCCCCCCCCACCCCCCCCCCCCCCCACCCCCCCCCCCCCCCACCCCCCCCCCCCCCCACCCCCCCCCCCCCCCACCCCCCCCCCCCCCCACCCCCCCCCCCCCCCACCCCCCCCCCCCCCCACCCCCCCCCCCCCCCACCCCCCCCCCCCCCCACCCCCCCCCCCCCCCACCCCCCCCCCCCCCCACCCCCCCCCCCCCCCACCCCCCCCCCCCCCCACCCCCCCCCCCCCCCACCCCCCCCCCCCCCCACCCCCCCCCCCCCCCACCCCCCCCCCCCCCCACCCCCCCCCCCCCCCACCCCCCCCCCCCCCCACCCCCCCCCCCCCCCACCCCCCCCCCCCCCCACCCCCCCCCCCCCCCACCCCCCCCCCCCCCCACCCCCCCCCCCCCCCACCCCCCCCCCCCCCCACCCCCCCCCCCCCCCACCCCCCCCCCCCCCCACCCCCCCCCCCCCCCACCCCCCCCCCCCCCCACCCCCCCCCCCCCCCACCCCCCCCCCCCCCCACCCCCCCCCCCCCCCACCCCCCCCCCCCCCCACCCCCCCCCCCCCCCACCCCCCCCCCCCCCCACCCCCCCCCCCCCCCACCCCCCCCCCCCCCCACCCCCCCCCCCCCCCACCCCCCCCCCCCCCCACCCCCCCCCCCCCCCACCCCCCCCCCCCCCCACCCCCCCCCCCCCCCACCCCCCCCCCCCCCCACCCCCCCCCCCCCCCACCCCCCCCCCCCCCCACCCCCCCCCCCCCCCACCCCCCCCCCCCCCCACCCCCCCCCCCCCCCACCCCCCCCCCCCCCCACCCCCCCCCCCCCCCACCCCCCCCCCCCCCCACCCCCCCCCCCCCCCACCCCCCCCCCCCCCCACCCCCCCCCCCCCCCACCCCCCCCCCCCCCCACCCCCCCCCCCCCCCACCCCCCCCCCCCCCCACCCCCCCCCCCCCCCACCCCCCCCCCCCCCCACCCCCCCCCCCCCCCACCCCCCCCCCCCCCCACCCCCCCCCCCCCCCACCCCCCCCCCCCCCCACCCCCCCCCCCCCCCACCCCCCCCCCCCCCCACCCCCCCCCCCCCCCACCCCCCCCCCCCCCCACCCCCCCCCCCCCCCACCCCCCCCCCCCCCCACCCCCCCCCCCCCCCACCCCCCCCCCCCCCCACCCCCCCCCCCCCCCACCCCCCCCCCCCCCCACCCCCCCCCCCCCCCACCCCCCCCCCCCCCCACCCCCCCCCCCCCCCACCCCCCCCCCCCCCCACCCCCCCCCCCCCCCACCCCCCCCCCCCCCCACCCCCCCCCCCCCCCACCCCCCCCCCCCCCCACCCCCCCCCCCCCCCACCCCCCCCCCCCCCCACCCCCCCCCCCCCCCACCCCCCCCCCCCCCCACCCCCCCCCCCCCCCACCCCCCCCCCCCCCCACCCCCCCCCCCCCCCACCCCCCCCCCCCCCCACCCCCCCCCCCCCCCACCCCCCCCCCCCCCCACCCCCCCCCCCCCCCACCCCCCCCCCCCCCCACCCCCCCCCCCCCCCACCCCCCCCCCCCCCCACCCCCCCCCCCCCCCACCCCCCCCCCCCCCCACCCCCCCCCCCCCCCACCCCCCCCCCCCCCCACCCCCCCCCCCCCCCACCCCCCCCCCCCCCCACCCCCCCCCCCCCCCACCCCCCCCCCCCCCCACCCCCCCCCCCCCCCACCCCCCCCCCCCCCCACCCCCCCCCCCCCCCACCCCCCCCCCCCCCCACCCCCCCCCCCCCCCACCCCCCCCCCCCCCCACCCCCCCCCCCCCCCACCCCCCCCCCCCCCCACCCCCCCCCCCCCCCACCCCCCCCCCCCCCCACCCCCCCCCCCCCCCACCCCCCCCCCCCCCCACCCCCCCCCCCCCCCACCCCCCCCCCCCCCCACCCCCCCCCCCCCCCACCCCCCCCCCCCCCCACCCCCCCCCCCCCCCACCCCCCCCCCCCCCCACCCCCCCCCCCCCCCACCCCCCCCCCCCCCCACCCCCCCCCCCCCCCACCCCCCCCCCCCCCCACCCCCCCCCCCCCCCACCCCCCCCCCCCCCCACCCCCCCCCCCCCCCACCCCCCCCCCCCCCCACCCCCCCCCCCCCCCACCCCCCCCCCCCCCCACCCCCCCCCCCCCCCACCCCCCCCCCCCCCCACCCCCCCCCCCCCCCACCCCCCCCCCCCCCCACCCCCCCCCCCCCCCACCCCCCCCCCCCCCCACCCCCCCCCCCCCCCACCCCCCCCCCCCCCCACCCCCCCCCCCCCCCACCCCCCCCCCCCCCCACCCCCCCCCCCCCCCACCCCCCCCCCCCCCCACCCCCCCCCCCCCCCACCCCCCCCCCCCCCCACCCCCCCCCCCCCCCACCCCCCCCCCCCCCCACCCCCCCCCCCCCCCACCCCCCCCCCCCCCCACCCCCCCCCCCCCCCACCCCCCCCCCCCCCCACCCCCCCCCCCCCCCACCCCCCCCCCCCCCCACCCCCCCCCCCCCCCACCCCCCCCCCCCCCCACCCCCCCCCCCCCCCACCCCCCCCCCCCCCCACCCCCCCCCCCCCCCACCCCCCCCCCCCCCCACCCCCCCCCCCCCCCACCCCCCCCCCCCCCCACCCCCCCCCCCCCCCACCCCCCCCCCCCCCCACCCCCCCCCCCCCCCACCCCCCCCCCCCCCCACCCCCCCCCCCCCCCACCCCCCCCCCCCCCCACCCCCCCCCCCCCCCACCCCCCCCCCCCCCCACCCCCCCCCCCCCCCACCCCCCCCCCCCCCCACCCCCCCCCCCCCCCACCCCCCCCCCCCCCCACCCCCCCCCCCCCCCACCCCCCCCCCCCCCCACCCCCCCCCCCCCCCACCCCCCCCCCCCCCCACCCCCCCCCCCCCCCACCCCCCCCCCCCCCCACCCCCCCCCCCCCCCAATGATGGGAATTGTAGTCCATAACATCTGGAGTGCCAAAGGTTCGCCATCACTGGTCTATGGCCTTGAAAATTCTACCAGGTTGCCATGAAGTTGGCTGAGACTTGACAGCACTTTCCATCACTACCATTGTCACTGCTAACTTTACAAAGGTAGGATGAAAAAAACCACATGTCTTGATCAGAGAGAACAGAGAGCCACTTGTCACATGCAGACTGAGTTGCTTTTGGAAAGTGGGTGGGGTCAGGTGAGCTCCCGGTCAGCTTCTGATTGGCTAATGGATGTCTGATTGGCTGTGCAAATTAAAACGGCATTGGTTCAATGGTAGCTACCCCCACAGGGTTCGTTTTGTTCTCTTAGCCCTCTTTTCCAGTATATATACATACATACTTTAGTTCTCTGCATCTGGGCTTTCTTTGTGTGTGACTCTGCCTTCCATGGAGGCCATTTTGTGGTCATGCCTACAACCTTCTGTTGGAATTCGAAAGATGCTCACAGGGTCAAAAAAGTTGGGGACTGCTAATGAGAGCTTTTCCACACTGGGTTTTTGCCCCAGCGTGGCTTTTTAGCTACACCAGTTTTTCACCTCCTTTATGTACAGTATCCTTTGCTGGGTTTTGCAGCTCCCCTGTTTTTTCTCCCAAGTTTCCCCACATGTTTTTGTAGACCACCACAAAAGTCGTCTAAAAAAGCACAGGAAAAAAATCAAAGGAAAACCAGAAGGACATTAATTGACAGGCAATACTGTGTTTGTAAGGGGGGACAGAAGAATTAATGCAGTTAAGAAGCCTAGCTAGAGCAAAAACTTGGCCCTAGAAATCCCACAGTTGTTATTTTGACTACCGGATATAAACTTTTAATTGGCTATTGCCATAACGTATTAGCAAATGCAAATTGTCGGAAAAGCAGAACCTCTTTGTATGTTATTTGTTACGAAATGCATTTCAAAGGCTGTTCTTTTCTAATGGGCTCACAGCAGGGTTTTGTTTTTTTTTAAACATATAGGAAAGAGAATAACTTACATCAGCACCAGTTGCCTTAGTACCCACTGGGGAAATATTCCATGTCTCATGTTGTTGTTTATCGGCAATCAATCTTTGATCGTCTGAACGCCCCTGTTAGACATTGGCTGTGCGTTCTTGCTTTGCTCTGATCTAGAGCAGCTCTGTGCAACTGATTGTTTCTGTGAAGAGAAAGAGATGTAAATGCAGATTTATTTAAATAATTCAAAGCCCCACCAGACAGGATGCGTTCAACAGGAAAACGAGCGCAAGGGAATATCTGACTGATAGTCCTTTCTAGGTTAGCGGTCGCTATTTCATTTAATAACCGTGCACAGAAGTATATGTCAGATAAGTCAAGTATAGAGCTGGGCTAAAAGAAAAGTGCGGTGATATGGGAGCCATTTTAATGGGACTGTGATGATACCGCTAGCGGCCCAATCCATGGTCCTACGTCACCCCTACCTGGTCCTTTTAAACTGGAATTGCTGGGGGCTGAACTTGTGACCTTCTGCATGGAAAGCAGAGGCACTACCGCTGAGCCACTATTTCTTTCAAAAGTGTGTTCTACCTAGGTCAGTCGGTGGCTGGCTTCCAGGCAACTCTCCGCACATGCTCCAAGGCACTTTTGGCTTTATTGTTATGTTTTGGCATGTTCAGTGGCTGAACTCCAGCACTAAAAAAAAAAAAAGGCTCTGTGGTCCTGAAACCTGGTACCTCTCATCTCAAACCGAGCCTGGTCCCTTCCTGTGGCGTCTCCAGAGGTGGGATCCAGCAGGTTCTCACAGGTTCCAGAGAGTAGGTCACTAATTATTTGTGTGTGCCGAGAGGGGGTTACTAATTGGTGATTTTGCCACGTGATTTTTGCCTTCGTTACGCCCCTCCTCTCAGCAGTAGCGCACAGAACTTGAAGCAGCAGGAGGTGCACCGGCGTGCGTGGCAGCCTGCGCCTGCGTGCATTCATTTCCCGCCCAAGGACCGGCGCAGCAGCTGCGTCCTTGCCACAGCCTCGCCCAGGAATGCCCCACCCAGCCCCATTGGCACTACGCCACAGTTTGAATCCCACCCACCATGGGAACCTGTTACTAAAATTTTTGGATCCCACCACTGGGCGTCTCCTTTATTCCAGACACAGGCTGCTGTCGGAGCCCAGACATGCTGTTGTCTGTTCTGAATATCCAGCGTTATTAAACCGACTGTCTACAGAAAGAATGACACCTTTGCTGTCTGGAGGGGAGGAATGAATGACGAGGCGCTTGGCAGAAGCATCATGTAGTTTGCGGGGTCTCTGACCTTGGGAGATGGCACAGAAGGCGAACAGACCGCTGATAGGAAAGATGCCGGGAATATTGGTGTATGATCTGCCTAGCTTGGCAAAAGGAGAGCCAGAAGTGTGTGGGGTGATCCCTGCCATGGATAATTAACTGCAAACAAACTAGTCAGAAAGCTGGGGGCAGCCTGCCAAAGAGAGCCATCGGTGTGCGTTCTTCATTAACATTCTCAGGTTGACGCTTGGTCATCTTTTGGAAAAAGCCAAATAAATGCTGTCAACTGGCCAGAGCAAAGGTGAGCGTTCCAAGCAAAACCTGGGAAAGGCAAAGTGTAAGATTTTTACAATACAATTAGGGACGCTGTGAATTTTCCCAGGAACGTATTTAACAGTGAAACCTACTATGTTCCAAGCTGTCTATCAGAACCTGGCTTGTTTGGTTTGTGCTGAACAGCTTTAGACTCTTCCCCCAAGAGGTTTGCTGCAGGTTTTTGCAAAACGGCACCTGTGTTAAGAGGATTCTTGACTGATTGGCAACGAACAACAGAAAAAGGGGAGCAAACTCAACGAATGATCGAGTCTAAGAGGTTGAGCTAAAGGCAACAAAAATAGAAATTAAAGGATCATATTTATTCAGTGTGCATTGGTTGATGATTAAAAACAAAAAGGGCCCGAGAAGTCAGCTTCATGGAAATAACTACAGACCCAAGTTTGCTGAGATAAGAAACATATCATACAAATGGATGAAACATGAACTGCACAATAAGCCATAAAAGACCAAATGAATTTTCAGCTGCTTGGGACATCTTCAACAGTCACCAGTATATAAACTTAAAGCCAGAGGTGGGATCCAGCAGGTTCTCACCAGTTCCCGAGAGTGGGTTACTAATTATTTGTGTGTGCTGAGAGAGGGTTACTAATTGGGTCCGCTTTTCCATCTCCACGCCCTCGCCTCCCCGAGAGGCATACTGTCTTTGAACGTGAAGGTTCCATGTAGCAATTGTGACTAATAATGTAACTCCCTGAACTGGGTTAATCCCTTTCTGGTACTGCAATTCATGGATTCTCAGCCTTTCATTCCTTTTATCTCACCAGTCTCTATCAAAGAACCTGTGTGTTTCACCATTGCTGTGTTCAGATTTGTGAGCTGGGGCATTTTCTACAATGTGATGATGATTTAGAAATGATCTGGTGCAAAAAATTTTTGGGGGGTCGTGGTGGGGTGGCTTCCCATGGGGGGCATCCAACTCAGGTTTTGCCCGGGGCTCAGGTTTGCCTAGGTACGCCTCTGCCCCCTTTGCTGAGGGGGGGCTGGCGAGGGAACCTGTTACTAAAATTTTTGGATCCCACCACTGCTTAAAGCCCATATCCCAATAGGTGTTCCTGAAATTATTTCCTTTTTCACAATTTCAGGAACAACCACCCAGTCAGGCTTCCTAAAATATACTATAACTAGCAGTAAAGCTCTTTTAAAAATGAAATAAAATGGGCTCTAGACGGCAGGGGGGAAAGGGCGGCCAGGATCTAGCTGTTTCTCCCCCACCTTGTTTCCCAAGTCCTGCATGGCTTGGGAAACAGGGAGGGGCCCTGATCCTACACGCGGGGCTCAGCTAGCTGACCCTGCATGGAAGATCGGGCTGTTTCCTCCTCCTCCTTGTTTCCCAAGCCCTGTGCCACTTGGGAAACAGAAAAGGGAGGTGCCCCCCTCCCGGGAACTCTGGCCCCTTCCGCTCATGCATAATAATGCACCTTCAATCCACTTTCAATCCACATTGCAGCTGGAGTTAACTGTGCAGAATAGCAAGCAAGCCTTTATTGGCATAGACAACAGTACAACAATAGTACAAAAAACTGATTAAAAAACATATACAGTACAGGAAATAAATGTTAAGTGGAGGGAAATCTACTGGCATTTAGTAATTTCCAGGAGAAAGTCTGCCCCTATCATACGGAGAGAAACTGTGCGGAATAGCAAAATTCCCTTGCAAACAATTGTGAAAGTGGATTGAAAATTAATTATTCTACATGTGTGGGAGGGGCCTCTGTTCTGGATCGCACTGATAGATGCTTATCTGTAGATTTGCCGCCCTTGCTATATATTGTTATATATTTTCCTTTATTTTCTGCTTGGAGGCTGTTACTAAAAATGCCTAAGAGCACTGAATACTTAAAATACATAAGAGCACTGAAATCTCGTAAACTTGACTGGACCGATTCCCCGTTCTCCCAATGCAAAGGGGAGGAAAACGTTGAGCAAACAGTGATCCCCTTGATGCTTGTTTAGTAATTCCTCCGGTGACTTCCGTTGGCTTCCTGACCACCCAGCATTACTGCCTGCCAGATGCACAGATAGGATGATTGCTGAGGCTGTCTAGAGAAAGGGTTCAGGGTGGGGCGGCGAGAAATGCCGCCTGGCATAAGGCAATTTCATTATTTTTCTCCTTGAGGGACAAGAGGAGACGGTAAATAGGTTTTTCCACGCAGAAGAAAGACCTAACAACGATGGAAATGCTGAGACGGATCAAATCGTTGTAGGAGAAAGAAGGGTAAAAAAGCAGATATACACCTTGTGTGTTTGGCTGAGCAAAGGCATCAGGGGTGGTCATTTGTGCTTTGGAATCTTTGGGTTGGATCCAACCTGCTTTTTCATTGGTGAGGAAAGGAAGCAGGAATCCTGGGTGACCACTGAAAAGGCTATCCTGGGGAGCATAGGAACTTCGTGGACAAAAGCCACATAGGATCGGAGAAGAACTGGTCAAGACAGAGAGAATAATCTGGCTAGATAAATGGTCATTCCAGTAACCCCAGGCCTTACCTGGTGGATAGCAACCCTAGACTTGAGACATATCCTTAGAAAAATGAAAGTATGGAGCTAGTACATTGGAGTAATAGGTTGTTCCAATGTTATAATTCTGTAATGGGCTAATGGTTTTTTAAGAAAAGCCCATCAGAGTATGTGGTCCATTCCATACAACACAAATAAAACATTTTCAGGTGGCAAAATTCCACACATCCCCTCCCCCCCCCCCAAAAAAAAACATTTGCAAAATGGTGTAAAATGGTTTTTAAAACAGTGGTTCTCAACATGGGAATCGGGACCCTTTTGGGGGTCGAACGACCCTTTCACAGGGGTCGCCTAAGACTCTCTGCATCAGTGTTCTCCATCTGTAAAATGGATAAATGTTACTGTGTTAGGGGGTCCACCCACAACATGAAAGGAAGGAAAGACTGTAGCCTTATTAAAGAAGTGTCAGCGTTAGGAAGGTTGTTCCAGAACCAAATTCTTGGTTTAAAATGATGTAAAAGAGGTTTACACATGCATTACTTCACACCGCTTGTTTATTTTCCCAGGCCTCTGTGGAATCTGCCTAAATCTCTCCTCGTAGGGCATGGATTCCAGACCTTTTACCATTTTGGTTGCCCTCCTCTGGACCCGTTCCAGCTTGTCAATATATTTCTTGAATTGCGGTGCCCAGAACTGTACACAATATTCCAGGTGAGGTCTAACCAATGCAGAAGAGAGAGGCACAATTACATCTCTCGATCTTGACACTATACTCCTATTGACACAGCCCAGAATCGCACTGGCTTTTGCAGGTAGAAAGCAGGGAAGGTTGTCTGTAGCCTTCAATTAGTACTTGATGTTTCTGAAAAGACTGATAGCCGGGTACTTCTTTAAATAACTTCTGGCTTTTACATTTGATCCCTTTTAAGCATGTTGTGTGTGTGACTATGGGGAGGGGGATTGCTGCAGCTTCTTTACTTTGTGTGTGTGTGTTTTTTTTTTAGGAACGTAAATTATGGAATTCCAGTTTGAGGACATACTGGTTGAGAAATGGTTTCCCATTTGTGTCCTTTTTGGTATTCATTTGCATAGCAAAAAAGAAGAAGACAAGACAAGAAATTATGGATCTCTTGGGCGCTCTGAAGAAGCCTAATGCATATTTTACTAATGTCGCAGGGTTTTCCCCCCCATCACGGGCGTAGTGTAAAAGGCTGGATGATTTAATAGACTTGGATGCATTTGGGTTCCTGTGTGTGACCATACACACTATTGAGCAATGTTTATCCTGACCTGGCTTATAGAGAAATTTCAGCGACTAATAACTAACATCTGGAAAGTCGTCTGCAATGGTCCTTCTTAACAACAAAGGGAGGTACCTAGTCCATGTAAAAGTTTTTATATCTGGATGTTCAGTGCTTTGGTCAGGCATGTTGCAGGGTCAACCATATCTGAGGTGGAAGAAAGAGAAAAGAAATGGAGAGAAGGCTGGTAGTGTGGAAAGGTGAAGGTAACTATGTATTGTTGAAGGCTTTCATGGCCGGAATCACTTGGGTGCTGTGTGGTTTCTGGGCTGTATGGCCGTGTTCTAGCAGCATTCTCTCTCTCAGAAGGAGACTATCCTTATGATGCCACCTAGGTTTAGTGAAGTTTGATTCAGAGGGTCCAAAGTTATGGACCCTCAAAAGTGTAGCCCCCATCTACTATTAGCTCCCATTGGAAACAATGGAGGATGGGGTCAACCCCTTTGGGGGTCCATAACTTTGGACCCCTTGAACCAAAATTCACCAAACTTGGCTGGTATCATCAGGAGAGTCACCTGACAATAGCCTGAAATTTTGGTGCCACTAGCCTAAAAACTGCGCCCCCTGCAGGCCAAAATTGAAAAAAAACAGTAAAAAAATACAGAAAGCCACAAACCCGAGACCTGCAGTTTTTTCAGTGCCCAATTACAAAGGTGAAAAGCACCCGGGGCACTTGTCACCTGATGTCCCCATGAAATTAGCTGGCTTTGCCTGTGGGAAAGAATGCTGCTAGAACATGGCCCTACAGCCCGGAAACCACACAGCACCCAGGTGAAGGTAACTGTTTCCTTGTCACTGCTGGACACCAAACGTATCCATAAATTCTAACAGTGACTTTGAAGCTACCCCTCCATGTTAGCATCCTTCAAGGAACCTAGCACAAATATATGGTAGATGATAAGGAATTCATGATGAGAACATTGAATCAAAAATGGGAGAAGGAAGGATTTCTAGATATTGGTAATACTGAAAAATTAATAGACAGTTGGAAAAATATAAAGATCAAGAAATATATGGAGTTGGAAAGGAAAGTGATATTAAAATGGTACAGAACACCAAAACAACTAGCATATATGATAAAAGGACTTAGTTCCAAATTCTGGCACTGTGGAGACCAAGAGGCATATTATAGCCATATGTGGATAGAATGTGCAGAAGTGAAAATTTTTTGGACAATTTTGTATTGTTATATATTGAGAAACTGGTGTAAAAGATTAATATTGAGAGTTTAAATAATGACAATGTTCATTAGGGGGTAATGGAGGACAGAAGGGTGGATAAAAATATAGTTATATGTATAAAATAATGATTAAAGCAGCCCATGCAACAATAGCCTTGGGCTGGAAAGAAAAGAAAAAATGGACATTTCAGAAATGGCTAGAATATATCTGGGAACAAGCGACACTTGATATTTTCGATATATTAACCAAAAATAAGATGTGGCAAAGATAAGAGCAGAATTGTGACATTTTGAAGATATGGATAATATACGTGGACTGGATGAAAGAAGCTCGAGTCGATGAAGAAATATGGGAGGAGAGGCTACAGAGAATGAACTTACTGCTGTTTGTGTGACGAAACTATGAGGAAGATGAAACGGGGGGAGGGAGAAAAGGGGGAAAATGTGTTGTTTGAAAATGTATGAAGAAGAAATTATTATAAATTGTAAAACTCAAATGATACAATAAAAACATTTATATTTAAAAAAGTAAGGAACCTAGTCTTGTTGCGGGCACCTGTCCTCCAGGTGTTCATTATCCCCAACTATGCAGATGCTCCAAGACTGCTAAAAGCAGGTCAGGGACTTGAAAACTATTCCTGTGATTGTCCCTAGCATTTGTATTTTGGGGTTTCTACCTCTGAACGTGAAGGTTCCATTTCGTCATAATGGCTAATTACGATTGATGTACCTTCTTGGTCCCCCTGGTAATGACAGAAGTCAAGAGCTGTCTGAGAGGGAACTGAACTACGGCTTCTTCCCACATCAGCATTCCTCCTCTCAAGCGGATTCCGCATGGGCCAAAAACAGCGGTGTGAAAATGGTGTAAAATGGTTTAAAACGGTGTAAAGGGGTTTGCACCGTTTTCACACCACTGTTTTTGGCCCATGCAGAATCCGCCATAGAAACCAAGGCAACGATGGCGTAGAAAGGAACTGCAGGGCATCCAGGATATACAATGCCGTAGGTGTGAGTGGGTCTGAAATGAAAACTTTGCCACGAAAGAAGCATACCTTTGCTGTGAGGCAGAGCACTAGTGTATAACCGACCTCTGTTCCCTCTACCAGGCATGTTTCCTAGCAGAAAAGGTCACCGGCGTGAAGAACAGCTCTGGGGCCATCTTCTACAGATGCCGAGGATTGATGGGTGAAGCATCTCTGGTTAACAGGTGCTGGATGCTTAAAACTCATTCTATATCTGAACGACACGGCCTAGGGATAGATGGTCTGAACATTCCTTCTACTTTCTTAGGCAGTTCTCTTGCTCTGACAAATGTTGGGGTCATCAGGCATTCCAAGAAGACATCAGTCCTGGCTTAGGGTCATTGTTGGAGGTGGGGCTGTGGCTCAGTGATAGTGTATATGCTTTGCACATCAAAGGTCCCAGGTTCAATTCTCAGTGTCTTCTTCTACACCAGGGGTCTGCAACCTGTGGCTCTCCAGATGTTAATAGACTACTGTGATGGAATAGTACTGTAAAACTAGCAAAATCACACATGACTGTGAAAAGCATCTTTGCCTTTTGATCTCCTGGAGCGAGGGCAGGAAACTATGCAGAGGTGCCAGGATGAAACTTCAAAGGCCTAAGTTACCTCATGGCCTGAACAGAGTTTTCCTGGGAAGGGAAAAACAGAGGTTTTGGAATTCCATCTTGAGACGTGGACAGGAAGCATCTCTGGGCCATGGGTTCCCGGAGATGGGGACAAAAGGAACCAAAACCGAGGACGTGGCTCCAAGCTAAGAAACAATTACCCTTTAACCGCTAATCTAGAAGTTTTATTTCTTTGTTTTCTGTTTTTTCAATAAAAATGCGTTGAGACCTCAGCTAGTTGGAGTTATTGGAGAAAAGGCAACTCCAGGTTTTAATGGAAAACAAGCGTGGCTCTCCCCAGGCTTGCTTTTCATGTGACATATGGTGGCAACGATTTGGGATCTCCGATACTCCAGAGTAAACACCTTCGTGGATTTGGCGGCAGGCTTGCTTTCGTGGATTCCAAAGCGTGAGGAATTTTTTGGGAAGAGAAGAAGCCATGCGTGCAGGGTTTGAGATGGTAACCAGAGAGTCTGATGCTGATGGCATGAGTGCTTTGGGAGAAGATGTGCCAGGATCCCACAGGGAGAAGTCAAGGCCAGGAGCTCAGGTCTTGAGCGCGGGCGCCCTTGTGAGGGGAGCTTTCTCAAAAGCGGATGGCAGGAGCTCCTAAGAAGCTTTATGCTGCATCCTACAGGCTATGTGGAATCTTTTGACAGCACAGCAGAGAAAAGCAACTTCCAAAATTCGAAGCTGGAGGGGATCAAAGTCTCAAGGGAGGGAATGAAAAGCCTCCAGGTGGGAGACTGTGTTAAGATGCAAAGCGGAGAGGAAGGCTGGAATGAATCCCTCTTTGGGAAGCTACCAGCATCCCTTTCAGAAAGAGGGGAGAGAACAAGGTGCCAGAGGGAACAGAGAGACGGCTTCAGGAGGAAACGGCTTAGAAGTCACCCGGAATAGGCTCCATATGTCATCCAGCTCCAGAAGGTTGGTGGGAAGGAGATCATCCCCCAGGAACAAGAACTTCCAGATGACAGCATAGGAAGTGGACAGATAGACATTTCATCTTTTGAAGCTTGTGTAAGATTAATTGATGTTGTTAGATTACATGCTTAGTTTTAATCTATTTAGTTTAATGGGAAAATTAAGTGTTTTATTACATGAGAAAGGTATAAATGCACAAATGGAGTGTTTCCACTAGGCCCCAAGAAAATGTTGATTTGGAAGGGGGGGTGGAGTATGAAAAGTTATTGTGAGGAAGGTGGATTTTCCACAAGGTGATACAACTGTAATTACACAATCAGTCAAAACAGTCCTATATTAACGTGGCAGATCCTGCCAACTGCCCAAGAGCAGCAGCATTCCTCTTCAAGTTAAAAAAGGGGATGGAGAGGAAATCCTTTTAGATACAAACTTTAGGGATGAGGTATGGTTGGATATGCAAAATTACTTTACAGAAGGTATCACACACACCAAGAGCAGCAGGCTCAAGTGGGCAGAAATGCTGGCTGAAGGAAAAGGTATGTTCTACCCTTAAAATCAGGTTACACTGACTTGATTTCACATTACATTGATATGGGTGAGAATTTTTTGATTGAAGTGATATCCTACCACAATGATATTTGCATCATGCAGTAACCAGGAAGAAGAAATTCCAAAGGGAGAGATACTATTGTGTTTCTCTCCAAGAAAATTATCAGACTATGGTTAGAAAAGGGCAGCATGAGTCTTATGGTTCAATGCTCAAGATTATTACATTGCTTAATGTGAATCACAAGAAGTATGCTTATTAGTCTTTAAAATTGTGTTTATTGTTAACATGATTTTCTTCATTCTGTATTGTTATGCTATCATAAGGACTATGTTATGCATGAGAAAGGTATTTATCAGTTAGGAGATCTCTGTATTAGTTAGAGATGACTGATGTAGAAGTAACACATGTAATCTTTTCTAAATGGACAGATGAAATATGCTAGCCATTAAGACTGAGATTTCCTCTCCAAAAGGGGGCGTGTGATGGGAATAGTACTGTCAAAACTAGCAAAATCACACATGGCTGCATGAAAAGCATCTTTGCCTTTTTTGATCTCACGGAGCGAGGGCAGGGAAACTATGCAAGAGGTACCAGGATGGGAAACTTCAAAGCCCTAAGTTACCTCATGGCCTGAACAGGAGTTTTTCCTAGGAAGGGAAAAACAGAGGATTTTGGAATTCCATCTTGAGGGAAGACGTGGACAGAGAAGCACATCTCTGAGCCATAGGTTCCCGGAGATAGGGACAAAGAGACAAAAGGGCCATGTCCAACTAAACAATCCCATAACCATAATCTAAAGTTTTGTGCACATTTTCCTATTTTCCAATAAAAATCGTTGAGACCTCGGCTAGTTGGAGTTATTGGAGAAAAGAACCCAGGTTTTAATGAAACAAGCGTGGCTCTCCCAGGCTTGCTTTCATGATAACTACAATTCCCATCAGCCCCTGCCACCATGGTCAATTGGCCATGGTGGCAGGGGCTGACGGGAATTGTAGTCTATGGACATCTGGAGAGCCACAGGTTGCAGACCCCTGGTGTAGAAGAAGAAGTCTGGATCGGATGTAGAAGAAGAAGAATGGATCGGGTGATGTGAAAGATCTATTTGAGACCTTGGAAAGGCCCTGTTAGTTGGAACAGACCAGACTGTCCTTGGTAGCCCAATTATTTGACTCGGTGTAAGGCGACTTCATGTGAAGACCTCTGTGTTACTGCCCTATCTCGAGCCATCGAAGGGGAGAGATTTGTATTGACACTATGAGATGGTGACAAAAAATGGGAATGGAATGAGATTTTTAAAAATTTATAATGTTGTGTTTTAATGCCTTTCTTTAATTATCCAAAGCATTTAGTTGTATATGCAACAATGTGGGGGATTTATGATACCTGCCTAGTGATGGTAATGATTTTCTTTCCACCCATCAGTGTTGCCTAATGAGATTTTATTGGCCCTTGAAGGTCAGCCAGTAAAACTGTTCTCCCTTATAAGATTTACGCATAGGGAAACTGCCCTGTTAATGCCTTTGGGTTCTCCGCCCCCCTGCACACCCCAAGACAACATTAGACTGTTGTCCTTGTTACATTCTAGTGAAGACCAAAGTTGTTTACTGTCAGTCCTATTCAGCATTACTTCAGTCTAAGATCATTGTGGCCTTACATTGGAGTAACTGCATAGATAGCCAGTGTGGTGTAGTGGTTAAGAGTAGTGGACTGTAATATGGAAAACCACATTTGATTCCCTACTCCTCCGTATGAGTGGTGAAATCTGAAATGCAGTCTCTGGGTGACGTTGGGCTAGTCACAGTTCTCTCAAAACTCTCTGAGCCCCATTTACCTCATAAGAAGAGTTTGAAGAAGAGTTTGGATTTATATCCCCCCTTTCTCTCCTGTAGGAGACTCAAAGGGGCTTACAATCTCCTTGCCCTTCCCCCCTCACAACAAACACCCTGTGAGGTAGGTGGGGCTGAGAGAGCTTCGAGAAGCTGTGACTAGCCCAAGGTCACCCAGGTGGCGTGTGTGGGAGTGTACAGGCTAATCTGAATTCCCCAGATAAGCCTCCACAGCTCAGGCGGCACAGCGGGGAATCAAACCCGGTTCCTCCAGATTAGATACACAAGCTCTTAACCTCCTACGGTGTTTATTGTGGAGAGGGGAAAGGATGGTGATTGTAAGCTGCTTTGAGGTTCCTTCAAGGTAAAGAAAAGTGGTGTATAAAAACCAACTTCTTCTAGGGTTGTACTGTTAATTACTATCTTGAACTCTTGATAGAAAGAACCCCCCCCCCCCGGTGAAAGATACCACATTGTATGTGCTACTGAAGGTGGATTGGCACCACAAATTGAGAAGGGCTGTCAGGTTGAATGCTGTTTGAGTAGATTTTTGGTTTATTCCATTCACAGTCTTTGAACACAGTGGTGATGTTCAGGTAGGCTGGTCGTTTCTCTAGAGATGGGAAATTCCCAGAGTGGCATGAAGGGTGAGATGTCACTTCTGAGTGGAGAGGCAATGGGCATGATGCCACTGGGTGACGCTCTAGGATCTCTAGATCACTATGGTCTTCAACCTCAATGGTCTTCACCATATCAGTTAGGGGAAGTTCATAGAGCATCAGCATGGACTCTATTCTCTCCATTGCCCCCCCCCCCACTACTCATATTATCAAGGCCAGGGAAAGGGGGGGGGGTTGGCCAGAAGGAAGTTCCTGAGGCTAGCAATTTGGGTAATCAATGAAACATCTGTAGAATGTAAACTGACCTATCTATTGCCCCCTCTGGAATGCTGGTTTCCTTGGCACAAAGATATGTTGTCCAGTCCTTCAATTCCAGTAACCATGTTTTCTCCCTTTTGGCAAAGTTACACCTGAGGCCAACCTTTTACAACTGTTAGTTACTAATGCCACATAGAATGGCTACTGTTTAGCTGCCTACTTACCCTTCTGCACTTCCACAGATGCGTATTGCGTTTGAGGAGACAGTGCCTACGCGAGATCCATGTGGGAATTGTCATTTCTTGGAAAGTAACTAAGTCAGCACGATTCTGTATTGAACTTGGGGCTGGATTTTTATTTGAAGATCGATTGTTGAGTGTTTTTTCATACCCTTAGTTGACATTTTTCCCTCACGGGGATAATAATAAAGGGTTGTTACTTTGAGAACTGTAACAAAACATGTAAATACTAGACATTATTATGCAGTGTACATAGGAGGATGAAAAAGAAAACATCTTTGTTTTATTATCTGCAGGTTTTTTTTAATTGTCGGGAGAACAACTTTGTTTGTGTCAGGCATGCAAGAATTTAAGCTCAGGGATCCCAGTAGAAAGAATTGTTGTTAGAGAAATGTTTTTAGTCAGCAGGCACTCATTTATTGTATGACTCCCACACTCTTTCTTTCCCGACAAGACAGAAACAGCTCAATATTGCTACATCTGGTGCTTGTCTGACAGGACATCTAAGGAAACCATCACTGTGAGATCCAAACTCGCTGAATAATTTACTTTAGGTCTGCAGTAGGAGACTGATAGACTGACAAAGCCAGCCACATTTCTTACTCTTGAGACAGATCAGCGTTCACCATAAGACGATTTATGTATTAGAAACAGCATTCGAATTAACACAGTTCCACCTGAGGGATACTCATTCAAAGTTGGTAAATTCCAGGAGATGTGATGTTGATTTGGAGACCTCAGAGGGGCTTAATGCAATAGCGTCCACCCTCCAAAACAGTCACTTTCTGTATGAGAATTGATCTCTGTAGTCTGGAGGTTTTCAGACCAACCCACAGTGTGTGTGGGGGGCTCTGTTTTAGTGATGCCTCTACCCATTATGCCTGCCCTTGAGGTGCCACGCAGTGCCAAAATTCTCCCATTCTCTTCATTGGCTCAGTGTGCTCACAAAGACACAGTAAAACTTGTCTGGACTTGCCCTCCTAGCCCATATCTGACATGCAAGGTACCTATTTCACACCCTTCCTGAAGGATTAAGAGAGCCCTGGACCATATACACCCCTGCAGACACAAAGGACTTGTCAGTGTTTTTGCCCCAAGTGTTCCCACCCAGCATTAACCAAGTGCTTCTTCCTCTGACTAACCTAACGCCCACCTCATTTCCACTGTCACTGTTCTATAGCTATAATTTCATCAGCTATGTTTCCCCTTTCAGGCACTCCTGAACTTGGACCATCAAGCTGATGCCTCAACCCATTAGATTAATGATCCAACCATTAAGGTTGATGTCTGTCTCTTTGCTTTCCCTAGAAAGGCAGGACTCTTCTTTGTCCTGGGAGTTTAAGAGCCATTTTGCATAACCCTGAGGGTCCCTTTTTCCCCTTTAAGAAGTCCCCTTTCCCAGTAGCCATTGTTCGATATCTTTGGACACCAATCTGTTTGTGATATGGTTTCACAATGCATTGTTCTTCTACCAGAGCTAAGCATGAGCTGCTCAGCTCTATTCATCAGACCATTCCAGTCCAAGATCAGGTGACTAAAACCCTAATTTCCTAATCTATTCTAGACATTTCCAATTAACACTTCTTATAGTATAGGACTGCATGTGTGTTCTGCTGTTTTGATTATTGTGTGCTTGAGTACCTCTGTTATCCCTTAATAAAACTGTTAAACTTTATTCACTGTCCTGCAGAATTTCTTGCAAAAGCTGACTTCTGTATACTTAGGCAACCAAGATTCTGAGCTTGCCCAGCCTTTTGCTTCTGCATAATTTGTTAAGTGAACTAGTATGCCCCACAAGATCTAATTTTTACATTCTAAATGGGACCAAAACACCATGCAATCACATTCTTTCCCATGTCATAACAAAACTGTCCAGTAATTACAGGCCTTTGCACTGGTTTATTCACAGCACGTGTTTTATTGGAACTGAAAATTGATTAGTGAGATCCACCCGATGAGTGGTAGAAACACACCTTTGAGGATAAGTTTTAAAAATTCATCACTCAGCCTTAATCTAAGCTCACTGTATAACTTTGACCAAGTCACTATATCTTTTTCTAACCTACCTTTCAGGGTTGTTTTGATATGTTTGTTTGTTTGCTTCATTTGTACCCTCTCTTTCTTCCAAACAGGGACTCTAAATGGGAAAAGCCCATATGCCATCTTATTCTCTCACCCAGAGCCTACAAAAACCTGGAACCGAACCAGCCAACACTGCGTAGGGTAAGAGTTGCCCTTAAAGGAAGACCTTCTGGCTAGTGAAATGATTGTAGGCACGAATACCTGACAGTATTGTTCTTAATGCAATCATTTTTTTTTCAGTGAAAGAAAGAAAGAATCTGAAAGGCAAAATTTTTCAAAAGCCCTGCAGGTTGTCTTTCTCGTCAGCTGGACTTTGTTTCCCAGTATTGAACAATCATCAAAGATTAAGTATTTGCTTCCTTGTTTGATTTGGTCCTCCCACTACCCAGCGTGTCTCTGTACATGCTTGAAAAGTTGAATCTGTTCGGCCCCTTGGAGGCCCTGTCAAAGTTGTTTGATCTCTTCTTCCAGCTCTTCTATATTCCACGACTAGAGCAGTGGCTTTGAAAAATCCCATCCGTCTTTTCCAGAGACATCTTATTATTATGTTTGATAAACCTTGGCAAATAAAGTTTGTTAATGTAATAGGAATGGTAGTTAAGGGGGAGGGAATGACTTCTCTGAACAGGGCTTTTGTGCCAATTATTTGTCTCCGAAGCACAACGGCAGCAGATGAGGAGAGAGAATGCCTGATCAAAAACAGAGAGGAGGGCTTCAAAAGGTACCACTAAGTTCTGCAGACAGTGACGGCAGGTGGCTGGACTGAGAACAGAGCAAGATGTATATCCGTCGAGAAGGTCCTTCTCTGAATTATTTAATGTTGCTGAATTATTCATCTGAAAAACGCCAAGAAGAATCAAAGCTGTTGAGTTAATACTTTGGCTACCGAACCATAGCCAGCCCTTGACAATAAAAGAAGAGCAAAGAGGAGTTTGCCAGATTGCTTCAGTTTAATGGGCCCTCTTTTGCAAACAGTCCCTGGGTCACCCATCAAATTATCTCCTAGAGTCCTGTTTGTTTTCAACTGGCACCGTTTGAATTCCTGGTCTTGGAGGAAAATGGGGAAGGCACCAAGGGGAGTCAAAGCCCATGCCTGAAAGCAAGAGCATACATTCTTCAGATCAATTTGTGTTACACATAATAATAGTAATAATGACGATCATAATAATATTCAAAGGACCATGAGTAACAGAGAATAGTTGCTAAGCTGTTCTGGTAATACTTGGGTGAGAAGGTATATATATAATAGGTAGCTTTTATAGCAATTCTATTTCACTTTGTACAAGAGATTGGGCACATGGTAGATGCTCTTTGGATTCACTTCCACTTCTCTGATGTAATGCTGTAGCTTGAACTATGAAAGACCTCTTCTCTAGCAGAAGGTGCATTCCATGTCTGGAAGGCCACATTGCCTCCTACCAATGATGCTTAGCATTTATTCATAGCAGAGAGGAGAGTCAATTGCACACCCCTTACATATGGTGTTTATGCAGAGTTGCCAGCATTGTACGACACTGCAACATCATTGCCAGAGAAGTCTTCAGAGGCCCAGGGCAAAATAAAGTGTTGGGGCCCTCACGATGGCCAGGAGGTAATGAAACATAGTTGTTTATCATATCAACATGATAAATAAGTGTATAGCATGGTATTGTCATGATATAAAAAAAGAGTAAAGATTCACTAAAAGGTCATTTCAAGTTAGCAGAAGTTTGCCAACCCCAAAGGATGGAGACAGTCAGTCTAGGGGCAAAAAGTAGCAACAATTAACCTTTAACATGATTGGTGAGTTCAACTGTGACTTTAGACCAATGAGAGGCTCTTGCCCGGGCGGGGGAAAAGTATCCTTGTTGGATGTACGCGTTGTATATGCTATGCTAAGTTCAGATAGAGTGATAGTCTGAGTTGAGTTCTGTGTGTGTTGAACTTTGTTATTGCTGAAGAGTTCTGTGTAGTATTATAGTCTTGAATAGCATAGAGTTGTGTAACCTTGCAACTGCTAAAGTAAAACCTTCCTATGGAAAGAGCATCTTACGTGGAGAGTATTCTTTTCCAAGTGTGGTAGAAGGTTGCAGTGAGTGCAAGAAGACTATAGACCTTCTCATCTTACCAGAGTAGCTCTGCTTTAAACTCTGCTGATATGTAGTATGTAGTATGATATGTAGTACTTTTCCTGACTTACCCTGTTTCCCTGAAAATAAGACATCCTCTGAAAATAAGACATAGTAGAGGTTTTGCTGAAGTGCTAAATATAAGACCTCCCCCGAAAGTAAGACGTAGCAAAGTTTTTGTTTGGAAGCATGCCTGGCAAACAGAACACCAGGAAAAATAAGTCATCCCCTGAAAATAAGACATAGCACATCTCTGGGGGCAAAAATTAATATAAGACACTGTCTTATTTTCGGGGAAATACGGTAGATAGCCCAAGATATCCCAAGCAAGCTGGGTGTTAGCAGATCTTGGAAGTTAAACAGGGTCAGCCCTGGTTGGTATGTGGATGGGAGACCACCAAGCGATATCATGGTCAGTATGCAGAGGCAGGCAAACCACCTCTGTTAGTCTCTTGCCTTGAAAATCCTATGGAGTTGCCATAAGTTGGCTGCAACTTGACGACACTGTACCACAAACGTTGTATTGAGTAGTTGCATTAACAGACTTGGTTACTTGTTCACTACAAAATCAAAAAAAAATAATTCTTTGACTGTGACAGTCACTATTCCAAAGGTCAGATGTATTCAACCTTGTTTGGCCACCACCCTTAGGTATCATTAACCATCATTTTGGGGCCACTCAGCCCTGTATAGTCCTGAGGCAGTTTGTCACCGTGCCCCCCCCCCCCCGACTGTTGTAGTTTAATTCTGCTTTAAAATATCTCTTTCTGGGAAAGAACAAGCTCTGTTACCAGAAAATCTTGAAACCTGGCTGTTCTCATGAGGGGAGGAGGACGAGTCCAAGAATAAACCAGTCTTGAATTTGTTGTGAAGTTTATCCATGAATTTTGAATGCAGGCAACGTAATCGGGCTGTATGAATATCATGGCAAATTAAAAACCAGTGATAACCAGGGCAGGGAGCTGTTTAAGTTCCTTTCCTGATGATATCCCGAAATGCATACTAACATAGCTTTCACCCAGGCAAATAAATGTCTGATATTCAGCCTTTTAGGGTAAAGTAACCACTGTGTAATAAAGCTGGAATACATCTTCATCCCTGGAAAATAGATAGTCCAAATATCACCCCGCTGCATATCAGTGAGTGATAGATTAAGAGCAATGGTTGAGCAGGTGCACTCTAATCTGGAGAACCAGGTTTGATTCCCCGCTCTGCCACTTGAGCTGTGGAGGCTTATCTGGTGAACCAATGCATATCAGTGGGTGGTAGATTAATATTCTGCGTGTTTAGCACACAGAGATGCATTGCAGCTCACCACAAACATCCCCGTAATAAAATATTGAACCCGATCGGTGATCCCATTTGTCAATGTATAGAGTCTCACGCCAAGTGTGAAAAGCCAAACCAAAACACCTAGAGAGATTCCTTCCAAAGGATTTAAGTCACACACAAGGTGGGCTTGTGTGATTGTCAGGAAAGGACGGGATGTCCAGACCTGTGACTGATGGCGTATCTTGATGGAGTGCGGCTGTCATGACTGGGGTAGGAAGTGTCGCTGATTATGATGGTGATTAATAATAATAGATGTCCACCTGCCGAAGCCTCATTAGGCAAGCCTTGCCTTTGTTGTGAGCCGAAGCTCCATCTCCTGCTACATTATTTAAACAGACTCTGAGCACGCAAAGCGACTCTCTTTCTTCGACAAGGTTTCTCCTACAGCATCTGCTGTTCTCTGTAATAGCAATGCAGGCATAACGCCGAGTCCCTGCGGGAGGGACATGGGGTGCTGTAGGGCAGTGGTGGTGAACCTATGGCATGGGTGCCAGAGGTGGCACTCAGAGCCCTCTCTGTGGGCACATGCAAACAGAGTCCCCCCCACCACATCTAGGCTGGCCTGGGCCACTGGGCTCAATTATTAGCATTAAACCTAAGACCTAGTTTTGGGGAAGCAGTGTAGGTAACCTTGTTAAGCGCCGTTAAACTCCACTGATTTTCATGCAAAGAACTAAAGTGCGATCCTTTACCTGGGAGTAAGCTCGGTTGCTGGCAATGGGGCTTGCTTCTGAGTAAACCCTCCTAGGGTCGTGATTCACTCGTTGGAAGAGTTGCACGGTTGCTTCAAAGCAGAGCCACCGACTACCACCAAGCTTACTCCCGAGTAACGCACGCCTCGGAGCCAACCGTTTTTCCTAAACTAAAACCTCAGTATTCAGGCTAAATTGCCATGTTGGCACTTCGTGATAAAGAAGTGGGTTTTGGGTTGGGCACGGTCTGGAAAAGGTTCACTATCACTGCTGTAGAGTAACAGCCTGCTATCACTGCTGATGAAACTCCAAAAATGATGTTAGTCTGCTCTAGGAATCGTCAGAAAACTATAGAGTTTACAGAGATTCCTAGAGCTAGCTACTGTCACTGTCAGGTTTTCTCCAGTGGTTTCATAATTCCATTGCCGGATGGCAATTAAATTTTTTTCTCTGTGAATGGCTACACGTTTGGCAGCAGGAAATGGGATCCAGAGACAGGGAATCCCCCTCCCCCAACAAGAAACTGACAACCTTGGTCCTTGGGAATTCCAGAAAGGGACCTCTGTTCGTCTCTTGTAGCCAAAGCAATCAGAAGTCCAGTGGCACCTTGAAGACAAACAACTGTTACTCCAGCCTGAGCCCCCTTCAGTTTGATCCACATGCTGAATGTCTCTTCCAGGGTCGTAAACTCTGATTTCTTGGCATTCCAGCCCTGCACAGGGAATAGGTCTAGGTAGGCACTAGGACCCATTCCACAACGAAGAAGGTCTGGCATGTTCTGTGTCGGAGGAAAATACAACCCTACTAACATCTTTTTCTGAGACAAGTTACAACAACAATACAACAACACAAGCCTTTATTGGCATATAAAACAGGACAAAATTTTAAAACAAAACAAGGTTAAGAAATACAGTTAAAATTACTAATTTCCAGTATAAAATTTGCAATAGTTTCACAAAAGAGTACATCAGAGCTGTTCAGGATATTGGGTATCTTATAACACTCATGCCACTGAGAACATTGCAAGAAAATGGAATTCATGTATTTCATGCGTATCTTATTGTATTTAGGGCATAGAAACAAAGAATGGTCAAGTGTTTCAACTGTAGTCATATCACATGAACAAACTCTTTTAGAACGTTCCATATTCTTAAATCTTCCCTCCAGCAGAGTTGATGGCAGCACATTACATCTTGCAGTAGCCAAGACTCTCCTCTGGGTGGGATTAATCAACAGACGAAGATATGCTGCCATAATTCCACGCTCGCATGGGATTAATAATGTAGTCGGAGAACAGGTTGTCTTGGCAGCACGAGTCAAATTATGAAAATCAAGATCCAAGAGCCTATTCTTAACTTCTGAGACAAGTTATAACTCTAACAATTTTGCTAACTCATCTGATAATGGTGCCAAGTGGGCTAGAAGATATCCCATAATCGCTATTGTAATCTCGCCCTGAGTTGTTTTGGGGGTGCAATGTACAAGATTCCACCACAATCTGTTTTTAATTGTTGCCATTAGTTTAATCAGTGAAGGCTTTAGATATTTAAATTGTGTGGGGCAATTTTAATCAGCAAGATTGAGAACAAGAGTACCTCTGTGATATTTCATAGTTAGTTAGGTTCCACTGTTATTCCCATGCGGCGAAAGGGTAAAATGTCTCCTGCAATAATAATAGCTTTTAAGTGGGAAGCTCGTATACTTCTTTCAGGAGATGTGTATTTTGAGGTTTACTACCGTATTTCCCCGAAAATAAGGCAGTGTGTTATTTTAATTTTTGCTCCCAAAGATGCACTATGTCTTATTTTCAGGGGATGTCTTATTTTTCTGTGTTCTGTTCGTCGGGCATGCTTCCAAACAAAAACTTTGCTAGGTCTTACTTTCGGGGGATGCCTTATATTTCGCACTTCAGCAAAACCTCTACTATGTCTTATTTTCAGGGGATGTCTTATATTCGGGGAAACAGGGTATGCACATGTAGAGTAAGATAAAAGTCAGGAGATTTATTTTATTGAAAATCAGTTGGCCATTTTACTCATAAGAGAGAACAGCTAATTCAACAAGGTCTTTACTTGGTGCCATAAAAGTTTACATTGCAGAGCATCAGTGCTTCTTATTTTTCATCTTTCTCTAGCAAGTAATAATATCTCCAACTGCTGGATTTTTTATCTTTTTAATTTCTCCTTCCACAGAAGTCATTTTAAAGCTCATCCCTTGTAAAGAAACCCTCCTTTATGCCCAGTTGTAGGATTTTGGACAGGGAGAGGGCAGAATCCTCTCCTCTTCAAAAAAAGGGAGGTTCTCCACTGATTTCTAAAATGTATGCTCGAAATTTCTGAATTATTCACAACCGCTGTGTCACCTGAACAGAGGGCTTCGCAAGTCGTCTGCGACTATGTCTGCCTCCCTTCTCTGAATAGTTAATTTGGAAGCTATCAATGTGTCAGAAGAGTTCAAATTATTCCTTTCAACACATATTACCTACCTCAGAGGGGTGGTGAGAGGTTTAATTAGTTAATACCCATAAAGTGCTTTGAAGCTGTAAAGTGCTATCTAAATCAGTATTATAACGTTGGAGGAAATTAGAGAAGAAATGTTATTTCTCAGCTCGGCTGGCTTATTAATGTCAGAGGTATTTGCATAAAAAGGGGGCTTTCCTCACTGCAGACCACAGATATCAGCAGCCGTAGGCAAGGGCTGGTTTCTGGCCTTCTTGATTTCTTGTTCACCTGAAGATCAAAGAAGAAGAAGAAGAAGAAAAAGAAAAAGAAGAAGAGGAAGAGGAAGAAGAAGAAAAGGAGGAGGAGTTTGGATTTATATCCCCCCTTTCTCTCCTGCAGGAGTCTCAAAGGGCTGACAATCTCCTTTCCCTTCCCCCCTCACAACAAGCACCCTGTGAGGTAGGTAGGGCTGAGAGAGCTCCAAGAAGCTGTGACTAGCCCAAGGTCACCCAGCTGGCGTGTGTGGGAGTGTACAGGCTAATCTGAATTCCCCAGATAAGCCTCCACAGCTCATGTTTTGCCTGCATCAGTGGCTGGCATCTGCTGCTCCTCCAAGCCTCCAAGCCATGTGCAAAGGCCCTCAGAATAGGGGCTTACTTACCATACTGGCATCTAACCAGCCTGCCAGCTAAAAACTCCACTGGAACTGTATTGTCGAAGGCTTTCATTTTTGCTACAATGCAGATGCCCTCATTATGCTATCTTCATGGTTACTCACATGCTAAATAGGCGGATCCCACCCAACACATGCAAATCAAGCTTGCTAATTGACCATTCACACTTGTTAACAGGCAAATGGTTCTTTCTCCCACCCCGGACATTCCACAGGTATATATGCGTTACTACCATCAGATCCTCTGAAGATGCCAGCCACTGATGCAGGCAAAACATCAGGAGAAAATGGTACTAGAACATGGTCATACAGCCCGGAAACCACACAACACTCCACTGGAACTCTTCCTGATCTCAGCTAGCATCTGCAAAATTTTGTTTTGCATTCAACCCTTACCCGTGTAAAACAACTTTGGTCTAAACTAAATCTTTCTCTCTCAGTGAGGCTTCAACAGGCTAGCCAGAGCTGGCAATCCTCAATGCATCAGTGGGGCCAAGAAGAGATGAAAGGCAATAGAAAAAAGGGACCATGCAAATGATGGGATTCCTGTATCTTTAAACCTTGAATCGAAGAGGAAACTTGGCTAAATACAACTTTTTTCACAGCTGCATGGAAACGGCACCTACCAAAGTTCCTTCTTTTATGCAGCTGCATGAAGTCACTGGGGAGAGCTCATCAAGAGATGTGGGATTCAGTATCATCAATATGCAGATAATACCCAGCCCTATTTTCCTTTCCCACCCAATTCCAAAGATGCTGTTGATGTTCGGAAACAGGGCTTGAAGTCAGTTTTGGGTTGGATGAGGGGGCACAGGACGCACGCGTGCCCCAGGAGAAGTTCCCCCACGCTCCAGCCCTGCCTCGAGCGAAAAAGAAATTACTTGCTCCTGTAACTGAGAACTGAACGTGCGACTTTCTGTACACAACTCATCCGTGCTACCGCTAAGCTATGGCAAATCCTGACCAAACTCTCTTTGGAGCAGCAGTGGCGTAGGAGGTTAAGAGCTCGTGTATCTAATCTGGAGGAACCGGGTTTGATTCTCCGCTCTGCCGCCTGAGCTGTGGAGGCTTATCTGGGGAATTCAGATTGGCCTGTGCACTCCCACACATGCCAGCTGGGTGACCTTGGGCTAGTCACAGCTTCTCGGAGCTCTCTCAGCCCCACCTACCTCACAGGGTGTTTGTTGTGAGGGGGGAAGGGCAAGGAGATTGTAAGCCCCTTTGAGTCTCCTGCAGGAGAGAAAGGGGGGATATAAGTCCAAACTCTTCTTCTTCTCTTCTTTAACACAAAATATATTTCAAAGTAAGCAAGAGATCCAGGATACATACTTTCTGAGGAAGCCAATGAGACCCAGAAATTCTCATAGGCCCCTTCCGCACGTGCAGAATAATGCACTTTCAATCCACTTTCAATGCACTTTGCAGCTGGATTTTACTGGGCAGAATAGCAAAATCCACTTGCAAACACTTGGGAAACTGGATTGAAAGTGCATTATTCTGCATGTGCGGAAGGGGCCAAAGACTGTTCTGTATATTGGACTCTTGCTTCCTGCTCTTGACTGCAGCTGAGCCACGTGCTCCATTTCTGCTTTATGATCCCTTAAGTAAGGATTTGTCTTCTCCCTTTCGCCCTCCCTCACCACCGCTCTGTTAAAGAAAACTGACTCAGCAAACTGTATTTTTCCCTCACAGCTTTTAATGCTACATGGCTTTCTGGCTTCATGGTTTCCCTTTCTATAATCCCCCTAAATTTATTGCTCTGTCGATAGTCCCCCTCTGCTCCAGAAAACACACGGACAAAGCCGGATGAAGGAAGACGTTCTTTGGTCAGACCCATCTTGAAATTTGAGGGCTGTCTGTCAAGGTGACATTGAGGAGAAGCTCGTCTGAATTTTGAGTTGGAGCTTAGTGAATTTGGTCTCCCTGTGGGAATCCTGTTGCCAGGCCACTCCACTCTGGGCAGATTGGGGACTCTTTCTCCGATTAAAAAAAGAGGGAAAACAGACATGGGTAGCCTCACGTTAGAGCAGAGCTCTGCCCTCAAACATTGACTTGGATATTGTGCCAGTTTATTTGGGTGGAGAGTTGCAGGGCTGTCCTACAAATCTTTTTTGAGTCTGTGGGCCCACTGGGAATTTTGAGAGATGGTGGCGAGTACCACCCCAAAATAGTGGTGATTGGTGTTTGGAATATGCTGCCACATGAGGTGGTGATGGCCACTAATCTGGGCCCTTTCCCCACTTACCTTAAGCCCTGCGCTACTCTCCTCAAGTAGCGCAGGGTCCCGGGGCACTCCCCACTACAGGGGCAGCGATAACACAGCCACCCCGACGCTGCCGCTCTCGTGCCCCCTCAGCGCGCGGCATCCATGGCGCTCCTCGAAACGGCGCCTTTTGATGACCCCGCGCAGAGTGCGGGGTCGTGGGGACGCCCGGGCACGCGCCAGAGATGCCACGCGCTGACAGTAGCGTGCAGCAAAAGGCAGCAAAGGTAAGTGGGAAAAGGGCCCTGGATAGCTTTAAAAAGGGCTTGGACAGATTTATGGAGGAGAAGTCGATCTATGGCTACCAAACTTGACCCTCTTTGATCTCAGATTGCAAATGCCTTAGCAGACCAGGTGCTCAGGAGCAGCAGCAGCAGAAGGCCATTGCTTTCACCTCCTGCATGTGAGTTCCCAAAGGCACCTGGTGGGCCACTGCGAGTAGCAGAGTGCTGGACTAGATGGACTCTGGTCTGATCCAGCTGGCTTGTTCTTATGTTCTTATGTTCTTATGTTCTTAAAATCTAAAATGGCTGCGGAGCTGAATGGAATGCCTCCCTCCTCACACCTCCTGGGAAGACGGAAAACCTGAACAAGGAAAACACTGACTGAGGTGTTTAGAAGAGTTTGGATTTATACCCCACCTTTCTCTCCTGTAAGGAGACTCAAGCTCCTTTCTCTTCGTCTCCCCACAATAGACACCTTGTGAGGCAGGTGGGGCTGAGATAGTTCTGAGAGAACTGTGACTAGCCCAAGGTCACCCAGCAGGGATGTAGGAGTGTGGAGAATCCATTCTAATGGCGGCCACCTGGAGAATCCACTCTAATGGCGACCACCTAGAAAAGGGTTCTGCAACCTGTGGCTCTCCAGATGTTCATGGACTACAAATACCACTAGCCAGTTGGCCATGCTGGCAGGGGCTGCTGGGATTTGTAGTCCATGAATATCTGGAGAGCCGCAGGTTGCAGAACCCTGACCTAGAGAATCCACTCTGCACAGAAGGCCCCTTCTGCACATGCAGAATAATGCACCTTCAATCCACTTTCAATGCACTTTCAGAATCGTTTGAAAGTGGATTTTGCTATTTTTCCCCATAGTAAAATCCAGCAGCAAAGTGCATTTAAAGTTGATTGAAAGTACATAATTCTGCATGAGTGGAAGGGGCCCAAACCATAAGTGGCAAAATGCCCTCCACATCATACTCCACGTCACACAATACCATTCCGGACTACCAGTTTCTAAGGGGAGGGGGGGGATGGCACCCCTGCAGTCTCACAGTTCAGAGATGATCTAGCCTCCCTCGGGGTCAAAACAACCTACATTCCACATAACTGACAGAACTACAACAGCAAGTGTCTAATGAGCCGATAAGGCATCACTCGGAAGGAAAACTACAAAGAACGTGAGGAAGTACAACCACAATAATTTAAGAGGGAGGGGGAAATGAGGAGAGAAAGGATCTCACATCCTGAGCGAGAGACATGGCAAGATCAAACCAGAAATGGGCTGATTGTGACATATTATGAGCCATGTTATGGCCCTCTCTACAGTTATTCTACGTAAAGTAAAACAGCTATTAATTTATTGCATGTCTTTAGGGTTGCCACCCTCCAGGCGGGGCCTGGATATGTTGCAGGATCACAACAGATCTCCACACTACAGAGATCAGTTTCTCTGAAGGGAAATCTTGTCCTCCTCAGGCTCCACCCCTACATCTTCAGACGTTTTCCAACCTGGAGTTGGCAAGCCTATTTATTGGTAGGGGGAAGAAAAAGATATCCCATGAAAAAAAATACTGCAGTTTTGCTTTCCTTTCTGAAATTCTAGGGCTGATCCCATGCGATGTAGTAAAGTGTTCAAGCAGCCAAGTTTAAATTCTTTGCTTGGCCCAATCACACTTTCTCAGCCTAGCCTACTCCGCAGGGTTGTTGCAAAAACCAGTTGAAAAAGGAGAGGACCATGTTTGTGACTGCAACCTGTTTCATTCCTTTAGACGTTTGTACCCCGCTTTTCTTCGCAACGGGGACCCAAAACGGCTTGCAAACATCACCTTCCCCTCCTCTATTGTATCCTCCCAGCAGCCTTGTGAGGTAGGCCAGGCTAAAAGGAAGTGATTGGCTCAAGCGCGCTTCCATGGTAGAGTGAGGCTTCCAACCTGGGTCTGCGCTGGGTGGAAACAAGGTTGGGATAACTTGCAACGTATAAATGCAGTGGTGGAAAATGCTGTCATTTCGCAGCTGTAACCCTGTAGGGCACAAGTGTCAAACTTGCAGCCCTCCAGATGTTATGGACTATGGTTCCCATCATCCCCTGCCAGCATGGTGCTGGCAGGGGATGATGGGAACTGTAGTCCATAACATCTGGAGGGCCGCGAGTATGACACCTGTGCTGTAGGGTTTTAAAGGCAAGAGATGCTCAGAGGGGTTTTTCCATTGCTTGCCTCTGTGTAGCAGCTCTGGACTTCCTTGGTGATTTCTCATCCAAGTACTAACCAGGACTGAGTTCTGGCGTGATCAAGCTCACCTGGACCACCCAGCCAGGGCAATACATCAGCACAGGATCCTGGAAAGAATTATGCTCACCAAGACAATTTCACTGCCTGTGATTCCAACTCTGCTTTGAACCCTGGTGTTATTTAGGGATTGATAGCTGCGCTTCTTTACTCTGCAAATTAAAATGGTCTGGAATCCATGCCCTACGAAGAGAGACTTAGGGAGCTGGGGATGTTTAGTCTGAAGGAGAGGAGGTTAAGAGGGGACATGATAGCTGTGTTTAAATATTTGAAGGGATGCCATGTCGAAGAGGGAGCAAGCTTGTTTTCTGCTGCCTCAGAGACTAGGACAGGGAGTAATGGATCCCAGGTGCAGGAAAAGAGATTCCACCTAAACACTAGGAAGAACTTCCTGACCGTCAGGGCTGTTTGACAGTGGAATTCACTGCCTCGGTGAGTGGTGGATTCTCCTTCTTTGGAGGTTTTTTAACAGAAGCTCATTCCGCACATGCAGAATAATGCACTTTCAAACTGCTTTCAGTGCTCTTTGAACCTGTGCGGAATGGCAAAATCCACTTGCAGACAGTTGTGAAAGTGGTTTGAAAACGCATTATTTTGCCTGTGCGGAAAGGGCCAGAGACTGGATGAACATATGTCAGGAGTGCTTTGATAGTGTGTTCCTGCATGGCAGGGGGTTCGACTGGATGGCCCTTGGGGTCTCTTCCAACTCTTTGGCTGATCCCACATGGACCAAAAACAGCGGTGTGAAAACGGTGTGAAAACAGTGTGAAAGGATTTAAAACAGCATAAAAGAGTTTACACCGTTTTTGCACCATTTTCACCCCGCTGTTTTTGGCCCATGCAGAATCAGCCTATGATTCCATGAAAATGTGGAGAAGCAACTGGTCTTGTTAACCTCTGGAGCAATTTCAGCCCGGTCCTTTAAACAGAAGCCTGGCACAGCTTAGATCCCGCTCTCCCATATGGGGTAAAGAGTCCCCCTTGCCCTTTGCCTTTTCTGCAACCCCCCCCCCCCCCCCCACCGGCTTGCCTCCCTGTTCTGCAGCGTTGTCACTCTTGAATCCCCCTTGCGGGGCCCCTTCCCTTTTACAGTGGTCCTAGTGACATTCGTTGGGAACAAGGCTGGAAGCGAGCATCCGACATCCCAAGCCCCTGTGCCATGGGCTGGACCAGATTTCCTTCTCACTCTTCTTTCAGAGCCGCCTGAGCAATTTGCTGCATCCCTGCATCTTCTAGCAGCATCCCTGCCTGCCTCGCACGATGCGAGGGCAGAATGAGATCGGGTAAATGAGCTTCCCCCCCTTGGAACGAACAGCCAAGGTTTTGCTGGAAGAAAGACTCTCTCTCTGCTGAGTTTTGGAGGATATACACGCGTGTGGATTTCACCTGGCAACGTGACAGCAAGCTCTCTAGGCGAGAAGGCTGCCTCCTGCTTGTATATGGCAAAGTTTCTCGCAGAGCTCCTGGGCTGCACATTGCCACGCAAGAGACACTCCCCAATGTTTGAGGTGAGTGCCGGGGGATCCGTGTGCCCGGGCTTGCGTGCTGGGGAGGGCAGGCCTTTTGCTGTCCTGGCATTGCCTTCAAATGCCACGAGGATGCTTTGATTGACGGGTGCTGCTCCCTCATCCTAGGTCAAGAAGCCAGCAAATAGGTGGGGCAGAGGGAGGGAGGGTGGGAAAAATAGGACAGGTGTCTCCCCCCATCCCTTGTGGTTCTCAAACCCAACAGAGTGGCTTGCTGTCCATTTGAGGGATGCACAGGTTAGGTCTGAGTTTAATGGCAGGCTCTTGACATTTGCAATACTTGCTTGGGGAATCCGTGGCTTTTTGCAGTGAATATTGCTCCCGTGCTCCTTTCAAGAACTATATCCATCCTGTTGCAGATGGAAAGTGTGCAACGGCCCTCGTTCGTTTGTAAATCTTGGACTTCTTGTTTTGAAAGTCCGGTGGTTTGTCAAAGGGAGTCATGGCTGGTTTTTTGATCTGGGCAGCAACTCAGGGCGAGGGATGTCAAAACGCAGAATATGGTTGAAGGGAGAGCCTTAACTTGGACAGAACTGGGGAAGGGCGCGATGATGCTTTCCAGTGCAAATCTGCTAGCTAAGCATTGGCAGCGGGAATCGAGTTTTGTGAACGAGGCGCCTGTGCTCAGCCCAAGAAAATGTCAGTCCGCTTTTGCGGAGCTTCCATAAATTGCCTTTTAGAAACAAGCTGGCAAGGAAGGTCTGGTCGAAGAAGGAGCAGGAATGCTGGCAAAACCAGAAACTGTCTGTTCTCCTAGCCTAGGATGTCAGCATTGCATTTTTTTGTGGGAAATCCCAGGCTGGAAACATCGAGATGGCAAATTCAGTGCTGAGTCAGCAGGGTGTAGTGGTTAAGAGCGGGTGGATTCTAAACTGGAGGACCGGGGTTGATTCCTCACTCCTCCACCTGAGTGGCAGAGGCTTCTCTGGTGAACCAGGTGTGTTTACGCACTCCTACATTCCTGCTGGGTGACCTTGGGCTAGTCACAGTTCTTCGGATCTCTCTCAGTCCCACCTACCTCACAAGGTGTCTGTTGTGTGGGGAGAGGAAGGGGAAGGAGCTTGTAAGCCACCTTGAGTCTCCTTACAAGAGAGAAAGGTGGGGTATAAATTCAAACTCTTCTGTTCTAGCCCAAATAGGGAAGAAATGCACTGAGTACCAGAAATGCCCATTGTGGTATGATATATAAAGTACTGGTCTTGGAGAAGAACGTGGACTGATGTGCTTGCTCTATCCTGTGTCAAAGTGGCTTTACTTGCGATAGTCTCTCTCTCTCTCTCTCTCTCTCTCTCTCTCTCTCTCTCTCCCTCTCTCCCCCTCTCTAAGCAACCACTAAGTGTGGCTTCATGGTTAAGAGCAGCAGACTCTAATCTGAAAAACCGGGTTCGATTCCCCCACTCCTACACATGAAGCCTGCTGGTTGACCTTGGCCTGGTCCCAGTTCTCTCAGAACTCTCCCAGCCCCACCTACCTCACAAAGAGTCTCTTGCAGGGAGGGGAAGGGAAGGCAATTGCATCTATGTCTGTGTAATCTTGCCAAGTTGAGAGAGAGAATCCTTCCTTCACCCAAATTCCTTAGAGGAAAGGTAGAATACATTGTTAATAAGTGGCGGAATAGCTGCACCTATCGTGACCCCAGAGTGTTTTCAAGGCAAAAGACGCTCAGAGGTGGTTTGACTTCTAAAGGCTTAAAGGCCCACAGGTTTTCAGAAGAGGCAGTAGTGACTTCTGCCCATTGTTTGCTGCTGCTGCAAAACCCCACTTTGTTTCCTCTGCTCTTCCTCAGGAAGGTTGGGTGGATCTGCTGCCCACTCAGGAACAAAATAGGAAGGGGTCCTGAGTATACCAGAGCAGCAGGAGGAAGTGGGAAAAGTCCCTCTCTGTGAGATTCACCGATGGTTGGGTACCTGCTGCTCATTCCTCCGGTGTTCCGGTATTATAAGAACTGTTGGATGGCGCCACCGACATTGATGCTACTTGACGTCGGCAGTTCGACAAGGACTCTCGGGGTTAACAGTGTGGCAAATGCCCTCTGCAATCAAGTGCAGAAGTAGATTTCTTACGGAGCTTCATACTTGAGTGTCACTCGAGAAATACAAAAGGTGTGTGTGTGTGTGTGTTGGGGGCGGCGGATTGTTCATGCCAATCCTAAACATGTTGACTTTGAAGTAAGTGCTCTTAAGAACATAAGAACATAAGAGCAAGCCAGCTGGATCAGACCAGAGTCCATCTAGTCCAGCACTCTGCTACTCGAAGTGGCCCACCACGTGCCTTTGGGAGCTCACATGCAGGATGTGAAAGGAACGGCCTTCTGCGGCTGTTGCTCCCGATCACCTGGTCTGTTAAGGCATTTGCAATCTCAGATCAAAAAGTTCAAGATTGGTAGCCATAAATCGACTTCTCCTCCATAAATCTGTCCAAGCCCCTTTTAAAGCTATCCAGGTTAGTGGCCATCACCACCTCCTGTGGCAGCATATTCTTGGTTAATTGGGGCTACATTTAATGTTTTTTTAATGAGCTGTGTCTGGGGAGCCCAGACCTGACATGCTTTTCCCCTGTGGCTACACAGCAGCTGTGGGGTACTGCTTTTGAAGGACCACGGGGTTCCTGAACATGCTGTGGGGGGAAGCAGGGGCTTCTGCCTCCCCCCACACCATTTTTGGTAGCCAAAACAGCCAGAGGGCAAAATTATTTCAGCATGGAGACGAAGCCGGAGCTCTTCCTTCCATCTTGGACCCAGCTCATTAAAAAACTAAACTGTTTTTTTTTACAGTAGTCATGGAAAATTCGCAGATATCTTAAAAGACCAACTCTAGTATATGATAGGATTGTAGTGTCATCAGCATAAAGTAATACGGGAGTATCCCTAGTATTTAATCTTGGGGGGGTGTCCATTGGTTTTTTGTAGAATTGGGGCTAAATCATTCAAATATAAATTAAAAAGATGAGCCAAAATGCAACCCTGTCTTACACCTGTCAAGATTGGAAATTTTGGAGTTAGATCGCCCTTATTTGTAAATTTCACCTGGCCACAATTATCTGAATGAATTTTTTAAATGAGAAACAGAAGCCGAGGATCCATTTGTAGTACCCTAAGTTTTTCCCACAGAGTGCTCCTTTGCAGGGAATCGAAGGCGCTTTTCAAGTCCATGAAAGCCACATAAAGTTTCTTTGTGCCCTGATTCATGTATTTATTGGCCAGGAATGCTAAGAGAAAGCAACGATCTATGGTTGATTTGCCTTCCATAAAACCTATTTGTTCCTGACCTATAATTGAGTTTTTAAGTGTCCAGGTTTTAAGATAACGCTCTAGGTGCTTTGTATATAATTTACCTATTATGGACAAAAAACATAATGCCTACTTTGGTTAGGGTTGAGGTTTTAAGATAATATGTCCCACACATTTTGCCCCACAGAATCTTTTTCACATTGCTTTGTCTCATGAAGCAATCTTTGTCTACACAAGTCTGCCACAGGAAATTCTGGGCAGTTTTTCATGATACCCACGTTTTGGGGTAGAGAGCCATGCAAACTTCTTCCCCCAAACGCTTTTAAAAGCATCCTCAAGATGTTCTATTTCTGCTGTGCGGAAATCACCATTGCAAAAAGACTGCTGCCCCTGGTGTCTTTGTGACACTTGTTGTATTTACAAAGAAGCAAGCAGAGAACAGTGGAAACAAAATGCACCCCTTTAATCAAGACAGCACAGATGCTGGCCCCGCATCGGATTTCCAGACAGCAGCTAGTATAACATCTGCCCCACTTCAACCCGGCTGGACCTCAATTTCAGCCAACAGCAATGAGAAACTCCCAGCTTTTCTATTCAAATTGAGAGCCAGCGTGCTGCAGTGGTTAAGAGCAGGTGCACTCTAATCTGGAGAACCGAGTTTGATTCCCCACTCTGCCACTTGAGCTGTGGAGGCTTATCAGGTGAACTAGATTAGCTTGTGCACTCCAACACATGCCAGCTGGGTGACCTTGGGCTAGTCACAGTTCTTCGGAGCTCTCTCAGCCCCACCCACCTCACAGGGTGTTTGTTTGGGGAAGGTGGGAAGAGAAAGGAGGTTTTGAGCCCCTTTGAGACTCCTACAGGAGAGAAAGGGGGCATAAATCCAAACAACTCCTCCTCTTCCTCCTTCCTTCCTCCTCCTTCTTCCAAGAGTAGCTTGGTCTGTTACCATGAAACAAAACTAGATTCTTGTGCCAGCTTAAGGTCTGATGAATTGTCATGGTGCGAGACTCTTTTGTAGAGTAGAATTCTCTACATCTGATGAAGTCGGTTCTCATCAAGCAGGAGTTAATGCCCTAATAATTTGTTAATCTTTAAACTGCCACAATTACACAGTGTAAGACAATGCTGTCAAACAGCCTGAGCTATTGCACAAACCATGCAATAGTTAATAGATAATTTTAAAAAAATATCAGGTGTAATGTGTCATAAGCTCTGCAAAAATAGAACTACAGAAGTAGAAAACAATGCAGCAAGAGGAAGAAAATACAGGCAGAAGCAGTGGGATGGGCTGCAATCCTGTTTTATAAACTTTATAGAAGTGTCCTCTGTTTCATTAAACCTACACCCTTATTCCCTTTGTGGAAACACCCTCCAGACGGAGGAAGTCCATTCCCTCGAACTCTGATCAGTACGTTCCAGAGACGGGAGAGGGATTCTCAGCTCTGCAGAGACAGTCTTTTATTCAATCTCTAACCCCCATCCAGTGAAACATTGAACAAAAAACCTTCATTATAGACCCATTCACAGTAATCAAGACAATCAAATGCAACAATTTGCATGGAAGGCGCAAGATTGTTTCTTCTCCCCTCCCCCACTGAGGAAGTAATTTGGTGCTATAAGAGGGTGAAAATTATACTCCAAGACATAAGAATATCATGGAATGATTAGGGGCTGTGAGATTCCAGAGAGATGGTGGAAGTATGAAGCATCTATGGTGAAAGAGCTGGTTTCCGAACCACATCTGGTTCACCAGATAAGACTCTGCCACTCAGGTGGAGGAGTGGGGAATCAAACCTAAGGTGACCAGATGGTCACCTTTGTAAACCGGGACGGGTGGGTAGGCAGGTGGCTGTGCACACGCGCGCACACACAGCCGCAGGAGCGCACTGTCTTCTGTCACAGGGCGGGAAACGGGAGCGCCCCAGAAGGCCATGCTCCTGTGGCCGCGTGCGTGGGAGGCTGCCGCACTGCCTTGCGCCCCAGAAGGCAGTGCGGCAGCCTCCCAAAAATTGGGAAACTTTAAAAAACCTGCAGGACGTGGGACAAATTGTTTTAAGGCGGGACTGTCCCGCCAAAAGCGGGACGTCTGGTCAGCCTAATCAAACCCAGTTCTCCAGATTAGAATCCAGCTGCTCTTAACCATTACAACAAGCTGGCTCTGGGTGGTTGTTAACCTCTAAACCCTCAAATGGTAATATTCTATCTGATAGAAAAGTTATTTATAGTTGTGTTGCTGCAAAAGAAAAAAAATGGAAAAAAAGTGTGTGTAGGGTGGGTGGGGGTGGGGGTGGGTGGTGGGCTTAAAAGCCAACACAAATGTTTGCCAACATCTAGGTGGGACTTGGAGTTTTCCAGGATGTACGATGGATCTCAAGGCAACAAATATTGGTTCTCCTGGAGAAAATATCTTTGGTGGGTGGATTCAATGTCATAAGTTCATTCAGAGGTGTAGTGGTTAAGAGCAGTGGACTCTAATCTGGAGAACCGGGTTTGATTCCCCACTCCTCCACATGAGTGGCAGATGCTTATCTGGTGACCTGGATTTGTTTCTCTGCTCCTACACATGAAGCCTTGTGGATGACCTTGAAGTAGTCACAGTTCTCTCAGATCTCTCTCAAGCCCTATCTACCTCATAAGGCGTCTGTTGTGGGGAGAGGAATGGAAGGTGATTGTAAGGCACATCAAGACTCCTTCCAAGACAGAAATGCCGGGTATAAATCCAAACTTTTCTTCTTCTTTCTCCTCAAACCCTGCTATCCTCTGGCTTTACCTCAGCAATCTTCAGGAATTTTCTAACTTGGAGGTGGCAACCATAATGAGGAACTCAAACCTTTATTAGTTTGAGTCTAATAGAAGTTATTACATGAAATGTATTTTGAGTTGCCAACCTCCAGGTGGTCACCATATTATATACAAATTTGAGGAGGTGGGTAACTCTAGTGTACTGTATTAGAACCTCTTTTACACCAAATGGCTATGAATACACCAATACTCACGCTACTCCACAATTTTCTACAAAGGAGTGTGATAACAACTTTCCTGTATAAGTTAGCTAAAATTGGAGAATACCTCTTTTGAGGAAGATTTCATTTGGAATACAGTTTTTGTGATGAAAATGTGATATTGTTATATACAATATGTAAAGAGACAAACTGTTTATGTTAACTGGTTATGGTGGGTTTTCCGGGCTGTGTGGTCGTGGTCTGGTAGATCTTGTTTCTAACTTTTCGCCTGCATCTGTGGCTGGCATCTTCAGAGGTGTATCACAGAGAGAAGTCTTCTCTTTGAAGATGCCAGCCACAGATGCAGGTGAAAAGTTAGGAACAAGATGGGGGGGGGGAGTGTACCATAATGGGAGATACTGAGAATGAGCAGAGTTGTGTAGTGGCTAGGGCATAGGTGTCAAATTCGTGGCCCTCCAGATGTTATGGACTACAGTTCCCATCATCCCCTGCCAGCATGATGCTGGCAGGGAATGATGGGAACTGTAGTCTGTAACATCTGGAGGGCAGCGAGTTTGACACCTGTGGGCTAGGGTGTTAGACTAAGGTCTAAGACAACCAGATTTGACTCCCATTCTGCCATGGAAGCTTTCTGGGTGATTTTGAGCTGTCTGTCTGTCTGTCTGTCTGTCTGTCTGTCTGTCTGTCTGTCTGTCTGTCTGTCTGTCTGTCTGCATCTCACCTATCTCACAGGGTGGTTGCCGAGAGGAGAAAATGGAGGAAGGAAAGGTACTTCTGTAAGCCACTGTGCGTCCCCATTGTGGAGAAAAGTGGGGTATAAATATTTAAATAAAGGAAGCATTGACATCAGGGCTAGTTTTTAAATCTTCATTGGATATTTGTTGGAGAGCAATTCTTTTTTTTTTAAATAGTATTCCTTCACTTCAAAATATATTGAGGTGAGTCCCTTCCATCCTTTCGGCTGCCCTCCTGTGTCACGTACCCTTCAGATCTCTGAAAGAAACACGCAGCCACAGAAAAGTGTAATCCAAACAGTGCCACGGCCTCTCCGCTTCTGGCAGTAGCTAAAATTAGTCGGCTCCTCCAGTTGTGTCTTTTCAGCATTTGTCAAGCGAGTTTCTGAAAGCATTTGGTACTCAAAGAACAGAGAGCAAATTAGCGAAAGCCTCTAATTCCACTTGATATCTTCCACACAAGGAGTCGCTTTTTGCTTCGGATGAAAGTTGCCTTTGTTTCTCCGTACATTTTGGTTGACGTTTCTGACATGTCTTTGGGTTTACCCAGACCATGGGTGTTTGGGGGAGAGAAGCTCAGAACTACAATTTCAGATCTGGGAGGAAAACACAAGGGACGGTTTGTAACCGCCAAGGAATGATGTGTCTAGGATTTTATGGGTTTCTGGGTTTTATGGCCGTGTTCCAGTAGTGTTTTCTCCTGACGTTTAGCCTGCATGGCGAAATGTCAGAAGAAAATACTGCTGGAACTCAGCCATACAACCCGGAAAACCCACAACAGCCTAGTGATTCCAGCCATGAAAGCCTTCGACAATACAATGATGTGTCTAGTTTTTAGAGAAGGGCAACTTGATGGAAATGTCCATATGCCATCAGACTAAAATATGTACCATCAACCTGTTATGGTTGCCAACTGGCTTGGAGAAAAATGCCTTGACCATCTAATAGAGGCTTAATGTGTGAATATGGGTGGCTGAAGCTTTTCGTAGCTCTGAGGTAAATAATATCACTTATAAATAACATACCTTTAAACCTTTACAAGAGCTGGACACTTTTTCTCCTGGCTGCTGGATACGCTAAGCCTAACCTGCTGAAGAAAGAGAAAACGTTTATTTCTCTGAACTCCCTTTTATAAGATTTAAAAGATGTGAAGGCTCATTTAATCTTGCCACCAGCAGTTCACAAAATCTCTGAACTCCAGTTGGTGTAGCAGATCTTTCACTTCTGAATCTTGATCTAGAATCCCAGCTGTGCTTTTGACAGCCTTACCCACAAATTGTATTTGCATGAACGGTTGTTATTTATCATCGTACAGACAGCATTCTCAAACTATTTTTATAGCGCTACCAAGTTTGTATTTAAAAAATCTGACATACTGTTGAATTGTCTCTTCAGCTCAACACAAGGGGGGAGTAGGCTTGCCAATCTCCAGGTGAGGTCTGGAACTCACCCAAGTGAGGGCTGGATGGATTGTCTCTTCAACTCAACACAAGGCGTGGAGTAGGCTTGCCAATCTCCAGGTGAGGTCTGGAACTCACCCAGGTGAGGGCTGGATTGTCTCTTCAACTCAACACAAGGCGTGGAGTAGGCTTGCCAATCTCCAGGTGAGGTCTGGAGATCACCCCAAATCACAACTGATCTCTAGCCTATGGAACAGAAGTTCCCTTGGAGCAAATAGCTCCAAGTTTGATCTCTATGACATTTGCAGGAGGGTGATCTCTAGGGCATTATATCCTACAAAGGTCCACCCCTTTCCCCAAACCTCACCCCCAGGTTCCACCCCCAAATCTCCAGGAATTTCTTAACCAGCAGTTGGCAGCCTTAGCACAGACCCTTTCAGACAACATAGAATAGAATAGAATCTTTATTGGCCAAGTGTGATTGGACACACAAGGAATTTGTCTCCGGTGCATATGCTCTCAGTGTACATAAAAGAAAATACATTTGTCAAGAATCATAAGGTACAGCACTTAATGATTGTCATATAGGTCTAGTAAGCAATCAGGAAACAATCAATAGTAATAAAAACATAAAATGTAAAATCATAAAATAAAATGAAATGTCAGCACAGGCTATAGTCATACAGTCATAATTGGGAGGAGATGGGTAATAGGAATGATGAAAAAAGTAGTGCAGTAGTTATATAATATATATATAATAAATAGCTTGACATTATCGAGGGAATTATTTGTTTAACAGAGTGATGGAGCATTCGGGAAAAAAACTGTTCTTATGTCTAGTTGTCTTGGTGTGCAGTGCTCTGTGGCTGACGTTTAGAGGAGTGGCAGAAGCTTGGAAACAGTTTATGTCCAGGATGCGAGGGGTCAGTAAATATTTTCACAGCCCTTTTTTTGACCCGTGCAGTATACAGGTCCTCAATGGAAGGCAGGTTAGCAGCAATTGTTTTTTCTGCAGTTCTGATTATTCTCTGAAGTCTGTGTCGATCTTGTTGGGTTGCAGAACCAAACCACACAGTTATAGAGGTGCAGATGACAGACTCAATGATTCCTCTGTAGAATGACAACATGACAACCCTATATATTTGGAGGATCACACATTCTGGACGACACAATCATTGCATCTGAAAACAGCCTTCTTCAGGGCATAATGTGAACATTAGGTAGGATAGTTGCCTTTTTTTTAAAAAAAACAGGGTACCTAGCTCTTTTATCACTGCATCCTGGGAAAATCTTTACCCACTAAATTTCTTCCTTAGCATCATGTCAAAGAAAAAGAGCCCCATCAGAAAGCCCTTGAATAGACTTTGGACTTACGGGGTTCTAAAAATAGATCATTGGGCAGTGAATAAAAAGAAGGGACCACGGGGTATTCATATAATAGTTTTTAACTTCTTGATAGCTGCTTGGCTTTCCCCCCCTCAACCTCAAACTGCAGGCCTCTGAGGACAATAATCTAATTAAAACTGCACATGACATTACACACAAACCAGTTTGCGGTGAATAAAGTTCAGTCCTTTTCATCTGGGCTTTAAGGTAAGATTAATTCAGCCTGCTGTAAATATGTCACTTCTAAATAGCCAAGCATGAATAATGGGAGCGCTCCCACTTCCAGGAAATCCATTACAAAACAAGCAGGAGTTTCAGAAGGAAGTACAACACTGCACAGTTTAAAAGAGTTGTCGTTCTCTCGCAAGCGCTCATGGTCTGAATGCAGTATGCCACAGGTTCAGTCTCTGCCAGTGGGAAACGCTTAAAGCAGAATTAAGGAGAACCAGCGTGGTGTAGTGGTTAACAGCAGGTGGATCCTAACCTGGAGAGCCAGGTTTGATTCCCCACTCCTCCACCTGCATGGCAGAGGCTTATCTGGTGAACCAGATGTGTTTCCGCATTCCTGCATTCCTGCAGGGTTACCTTGGGCTAGTCACAGTTCTCTCAAGACTCTCTCAGACCCCCCTGCCTTACCAGGTGTCTGTTGTGGGGAGAGGAAGAGAAAGGAGCTTGTAAACCACCTTGAATCTCCTTACAAGAGAGAAAGGCGGGGTATAAATTCAAACTCTTCTTATTGTTATTATTTTGAATCCTGAAGCGCTAAACGAGTTATAGGACCCTTTGGCCAAAAACCGATGCCCGAGGGTCTTGATTTTTGGGAGCCATGAAATCATATTTCAGTATAGTGCTTTGGGACTGAAACCATAGTGGTATGGGTTTTCCTCAACTATTTATAAATTGGTGGAAAGGGAATAGATTTTGTCAGTGTGGTGTAGTATAATATAGTGGTTAAGGTGATGAATGAAGAACTGGAAAAGCCAGGTACAAATCCACACTGTGCCATGAAACATTTATTTACTTCATTTACATCCCAGCTTTCTCTCCAGGGGAGATTGCAAACAACTCCTCCTTGCCTCCATTATATCCTCACAACAAACTAGTGAGATAGGCTAGGCTTTGTGAATGTGACTGGCCCAAGTTTATCCAGTGAGCTTCCATAACGGAGGTGGGATTCACACCTGGGGCTCCCAGATACTAGTCCCGTGGTGGCGAACCTATGGCACTCCAGATGTTCATGGACTACAATTCCCATCAGCCCCTGCCAGCATGGCCAATTGTAGTTCATGAACATCTGGAGTGCCATAGGTTCACCTTCACCACCACTGTCTAACACACTAACCAACCTATTTGGTGAAAATGGCTACTTTAGAGGGTGGAATCTATGGCATTATACCCTGCTGAGGTCCCTCTCCTGCCCGAATTCTGCCCTCTGCATGCTCTACCCCCAAATCTCCAGGAATTTCCTAACCTGGAGTTGGCAACCTTAGGCTGTGCTCCCATCAGTGCGCACGGATGGCCAGTTAGGGATTGTCAACCATAAGCAGATCTGAGGGGCTCATACAAAGACAGCCCTAGAAATGGTAGGGGCAGCTGTCAAGGGAGAATCCAGCGTGAAGGAATTTTCCACCCTAGTTAGTTTTTTTTTTTAACTCTTGGCATGTCTGTCACCCTCCACCTACAATGTCAGATACTCTTCAAGGACATTTTTTTAGCCTTGTTAATCAGATCGTGTGATTCAGGCCCCTTCCGCACACGCAGAATAATGCACTTTCAATCCACTTTGCAGCTGTGCAGAATAGCAAAATCCCCTTGCAAACAATTGTGAAAGTGGATCGAAAGTGCATTATTCTGCATGGGCGGAAGGAGCCTCAGCCATGAATCTGATATGGGAGGGAGAACTTACTCTGGAAAGATTTATAGATACTGTCCTGTGATTGATTGAGGTCAGGAGTTTATGGTCAGTTTTTTTCCTATAAGTATTGCTAAAGAGAAAAATTCCTTATCCGACTGTTGTGGGTTTTCCTGTTGTGCATAGTTTTGCTCCTAATATTTGAAGATGCCGGTCGTAGATCTGGGTTACACGTTTGGAGCAAAAACTATCAGACCACAGTCATACAGCCTGGAAAACCCGCAACAGCCAGTTGATTCTAAACTGTGAAAGCTTTCAACAATACAACTTCTTTATCCCCTTACTTTTCTCGTCCTATCCATCCTTGCTGTAATGAAGATACTTGTATTATGCTCTGGAACAGGGGTAGGGAACCTTTAACAGCCAAAGAGCCATTTGGACCGGTTTTCCATGGGAAAAGAAAACACTTGGAGCCACAAATAATTTTTGACATTTAAAATAAAGATAACACTGTATATATTGGGTTTTTTAACCTTTTACTCCACTCATTCTGAGAAGTGCATGGATGCGTCCGCCCTGCTGCCTGCAGGGTGGGCAAGGATGGGACCAGTGGCTCAGCCTCGCCGGGCGCCGGGAAAGCGTCCACCCCGCTCAAATGGGGCGGGCGAGAGGGGAAGCCCGCGGCGCGGCCCAGCCAGCCGTGGGCAGTTGGTGCGCCCGCCCTGCTGCCTGCAGGGTGGGCAAGGATGGGGCCAGCGGCTCTGCTCGTGGAGCCACAGTGCAAGGGCAGAAGAGCCGCATGCGGCTCTCGAGCCGCAGGTTCCCTACCCCTGCTCTGGAAACACTGTGCCTCAAGAACCAATTGTGTCGTATTAGGCCTCCAGTAAGGAAGATAGCCAATCAGCTTCATTATTTTTGTGCATTTTACCGCCACTGAGCTACACGGTCCATTTTTCATAACTTAAATTTTGTCAACAAAGCCTTCTCTTGCTGTATGGTGTGTGTTACTCAGGGTGTAACAGGCACCAAATAAAGGTGGGCTTGGTTACATTACTGCACCAAGGCAGGGTCAGCCTTGACTGCAACAGAAAGAATTTTTGATAAAATTAGCAGCATCTCATGATTTGGGCTGGCCGGCTTTTCTTGCAACCCACATCCTAAACAACCAGCTTAAGCTTTAGTACTTCAATAGCATCTTGCTTCCTCTGACAATTATTGGTGCTTGAGACCCTCTGTTGGCAGAGGCGTATCTAGAGAAAAAGTAGCCTGGTGCAAAATCTGAGCTTCCCGCTCCCAACGTATGGGAGGCCGCCCTCCCCCCCCCCCCACGACTAAACAATGTTTTTTTGCACCAGGTCTTGAAGTCAGTATATGGACCCGGAGGGGGGGAGGAGGAGAGGCGTGGGGGTGATTTTCTGGCCCCCAAGTGACTATATTTGACCCCATATGTCCCCCTAGGCGGTACATCCAGAGGTGGGATCCAGCAGGTTCTCACAGGTTCCCGAGAGTAGGTTACTAATTATTTGTGTGTGCCGAAAGGGGGTTACTAATTGGTGATTTTGCCACGTGATTTTTGCCTTAGTTATGCTCCTCCTCTCAGCAGTATCACGCAGAACTTGAAGCAGTCTAGCAGGAGGTGCACCGGTGTGCGTGGCAGCCTGCGCCTGCGTGCATTCGTTTCCCACCCAAGGACCGGCGCAGCGGCTGCGTCCTTGCCACAGCCCCGCCCAGGAATGCCCCGCCCCCGGAATTCCCGGCCACGCCCCCGTCGTGCCCCGCTCAGCCCCATTGGCGCTACGGCACAGTTTGAATCCCACCACCATGGGAACCTGTTACTAAAATTTTTGAATCCCACCACTGGGTACATCCCTGCCTGTGGGTCTCTTCCAAAGCTATGATCTTTATATGCAAATATTAATTTGGTGACTGGGTCTGCTGGAAAGTTAAATATGTTCTAATTACCTTGGAAGCAGAAGGTGAAAAGGCCGTTTTAGGCTGTCATGCAGGCTCCTAGGTCACCCACGAAACCCAGCTTTTGAATCGAAATCCTATCCCTTCTTCACTTGCTGTTCCAAATGATGAGCTTCCCCTTCCCCCAACATTCTTTTTGAAAGGAGGCCCGTAGAGGGAATGAGATAATCAGTGTTTGTTGATACCCTTAAAATGAATTTTTGCACTGCAAATCCCTGCTGAGATGAGACATTTATTTCCTCTATAGGTTTTTAGATGAAGGCTTGAATAATAAGAATCCAAAGCTGGGAATGCCAGCTGACAACGAAGACCACCATTGGCAGGCAAGAGGAAGGACTGTGGGGTTGCCAACTTCCAGGTGGGACATGGAGCCTCGTGCAATTACAACTGATCATAAGAACATAAGAACTAGCCTGCTGGATCAGACCAGAGTCCATCTAGTCCAGTGGTGGCGAACCTATGGCATGGGTGCCAGAGGTGGCACTCCGAGCCCTCTCTGTGGGCACACGCAAACAGAGTCCCCCCCACCCCCCACACATCTAGGCTGGCCTCGGCCGCTGGGCTCAATTATTAGCATTAAACCTAAGACAAAGGCCCCTTCCACACACGCAAAATAATGCGTTTTCAAACCACTTTCACAACTGTTTGCAAGTGGATTTTGCTATTCCGCACAGCTTTAAAGAGCACTGAAAGCAGTTTGAAAGTGCATTATTCTGCATGTGCGGAATGAGCCCTAGTTTTGGGGAAGCAGTGTAGGTAACCCTGTTAAGCACTGTTAAACCCCACTGATTTTCATGTGAAGAACTAAAGCGCAATCCTTTACCTGGGAGTAAGCTTGGTTGCTGGCACTGGGGCTTGCTTCTGAGTAAACCCTCCTAGGGTTGTGATTCACCCATTGGAAGAGTTGCATGGCTGCTTCAAAGCAAAGCCACCAACTACCACCAAGCTTACTCCTGAGTAACACACGCCTTGGAGCCAACCGTTTTTTTTTTTCTAAACTAAAACCTCAGTATTCAGATTAAATTGCCATGTTGGCGCTTTGCAATAAATAAGTGGGTTTTGGGTTGCAGTTTGGGCAGTCGGTCTCGAAAAGGTTCGCCATCACTGATCTAGTCCAGCACTCTGCTACTCGCAGTGGCCCACCAGGAGCCTTTGGGAGCTCACATGCAGGATGTGAAAGCAATGGCCTTCTGCTGCTGCTGCTGCTGCTCCCGAGCACCTGGTCTGCTAAGGCATTTGCAGTCTCAGATCAAGGCGGATCAAGATTGGTAGACATACATCAACTTGTCCTCCATAAATCTGTCCAAGCCCCAGACTACAGAGATCAATTCCCCTGGAGAAAATAAGTGCTTCTGAGGGGGATGGTATGGCATTGTACCACTCTGAGCTTCCTTCCCTCTCCAACCCCCTCCCCCAGGTGTACCCCCAAATCTCTAGGAGATTCCCAACTCTGAGTTAGTGACTCTACGGGGCTCTGAATTGGCAGGCAGGAAGACTGCGGCTATGTGAAAGTACAACTTGTGTTGGTTGTGGATAGGGTTGCCAGACTCCAGGTGGTTGACCTGGAGAAAATGGCTGCTTTGGAAGGTAGACTCTGTGGCTTTATACCCCACTGGAGTCCTTCTCCTCCACAGCTCTATTCCTCCCAAAACTGTCACTCAAAACTCAAGATGGAGTTGGCAACCCTACTACCCTACTGCCTGTGTTCTGTGTGACTGTTCCTGTTCCAGGTACACACGTTGTAGGAAGCAACGTGTCAGGATCCGGGCCAAATGTAACCTGAATGTAACCTTTGATATCTGTAAACAGCCTGACACATGTAACCAACTTGAGATATGTTACCAGCTGGATAGAAGTAACCACAGCCATCTGTGCATTCTTTCCTTGACCTAAGTTCTATGGCTTTGTTATGCTTGTTAGAGAACCCGGCATAGCTGACTCAGGGGAAAGAATTACTGTGCAGCAGTGGCGTAGGAGGTTAAGAGCTCGGGTATCTAATCTGGAGGAACCGGGTTTGATTCCCAGCTCTGCCGCCTGAGCTGTGGAGGCTTATCTGGGGAATTCAGATTAGCCTGAGCACTCCCACACACGCCAGCTGGGTGACCTTGGGCTAGTCACAGCTTTCTGGAGCTCTCTCAGCCCCACCCACCTCTCAGGGTGTTTGTTGTGAGGGGGGAAGGGCAAGGAGATTGTCAGCCCCTTTGAGTCTCCTGCAGGAGAGAAAGGGGGGATATAAATCCAAACTCCTCCTCCTCCTCTTCCTCCTCCTCCTCCTCCTCCTCTTCTTCTTCTTCTTCTTCTTCTTCTTCTTCTTCTTCTTCTTCTTCTTCTTCTTCTTCTTCTTCTTCTTCTTCTTCTTCTTCTTCTTCTTCTTCTTCTTCTTCTTCTTCTTCTTCTTCTTCTTCTTCTTCTTCTTCTTCAGGGGTGGACAGCCAGGTGTTATCGCTGCTGACCTTGGTGCTGGGCACAGTTGCAGTCTAGGCACTGGGTGCTTGATCTGGGTAATTGGCAGGGGGGAACCTAGGGCAGTAATAGCGAACCTTTCCGAGTGCCCAAACTGCAACCCAAAACCCACTTATTTATCACAAAGTGCCAACATGGCAATTTAGCCCGAATACTGAGGTTTTAGATTAGGAAAAATGGTTGGCTCGAGGCGGGCGTTACTCAGGAGTAAGCTTGGTGGTAGTCGGTGGCTCTGGTTCGAAGCAACCGTGCAACTCTTCCAACGGGTGAATCACGACCCTAGGAGGGTTTACTCAGAAACAAGCCCCATTGCCAGCAACCGAGCTTACTCCCAGGTAAAGGATTGAGCTTTAGTTCTTCACATGAAAACCAGTGGGGTTTAACAGTGCTTAACAGGGTTACCTTCACTGCTTCCCCAAAACTAGGTCTTAGGTTTAATGCTAATAATCGAGCCCAGCGGCCCAGGCCAGCCTAGATGTTGGGGGGGGGGGGGACTCTGTTTGCACGTGCCCACAGAGAGGGCTCTGAATGCCACCTCTGGCACCCGTGTCATAGGTTTGCCACCACTGATCAGGGGAATATATGGGGCTAACTTTGCCAGTTCAGATAGAATTGACTTTCTCTCAGTCTAGACCTGATCTACCTCTTCAATAAAGGCTGCTGCATAATATGCTAGAGTCTGTTTACTGAGTAAAGATCCAGGGATCTAACACAAAGATAGCTGTTTGAAGGAATAAGGCTTTTACTCTTGAAAGCATGCAATGACCTCCTCACTGAAACACGGAGGGGCCTGGTCTTTTGGTGTTTCCAACACAAAGTAAAGGCCCTGCCTCCTCTGCAACTGCCGCATATCCCTTGTGGCCTTGTGTTTCTGTTCTCCTCTTTATTGCATTTATTGATTATTGTTTTTGACTCGTTTGGTTTTAATTTTGTGGGAAGCCACCTTGAGCTTCAGACAGGCAGGAAATAAATGGTTTAAAAGAAATCAATACATAGAAAACTACTTTGCGAGGGTAAATTGAGTCACCCCCGAAGAAGAGCTTCTTACCCAGAATGTATTGGGCTATGGCTATGGCGGTTTGGTTTTTTTTACAGACCACTTCCGCACTTGTTGTCCTAGAATGAGGCACGGCGATAAAGAAAAGGGCTGCTGCTGAAAATTCTTCTTCTTCTTCTTCTTCTTCTTCTTCTTCTTCTTCTTCTTCTTCTTCTTCTTCTTCTTCTTCTTCTTCTTCTTCTTCTTCTTCTTCTTCTTCTTCTTCTTCTTCTTCTTCTTCTGCTTCTGCTTCTGCTTCTGCTTCTGCTTCTGCTTCTGCTTCTGCTTCACTGCAAAAGAGACACATAAGTTGCAAATTAGGTTCTCCCATGCTCTGGGGGCATAGCCATCCCATGCCTGAAGGTGTGTGCGTTGGGGGAGGTTTAATGAATAATGTGAAAACATTAATGTTTGAACATGCACAGCAGGATTGCCAGTTCCTTTTTGTGAAATTCCTGGAGATTTTGGGGCTAGAGCTTGCGGTTGGTGGGGTTTGTGGAGGGAAAGAACTCCAGTGGGGTACAATGTTTTCTCTAGGGCCCCTTCCACAGAAGCAGAATAATGCACATTCAATCTACTTTCACAATTGTTTGCAGGTGGATTTTGCTATTCCACACAGTGAAATCCAGCTGCAAAGTGCATTGAAAGTGGATTGAAGGTGCATTATTCTGCATGTGCGGAAGGGACCTAGGAGAATGGATCTCTGTAGGCTGGAGATCCAGGACCCCCTAAATATAAAGATATCTGAAACATAGAAAAACTATGTAAGGTTCTCTAGTGTACGCTTAGGGAAAAAGTGTAATGGGGGGGGGGGGCGGGGAACACTCAAACCCAGATTTAATATGTGGGGATTCTTCTTTTTGAAAGGTTAAGGGGGAGTTCTGGGTGAGCACAGAAAAATAATGTGCTGAATCTAATTTCTGGCTTGCTGGCGAATTCTCCATCTTCATTAATGTCCTTGGCTTGACATATTGCTGAGCCAGCTCTCAACATCCGGAAAAAAACAGAACGCAACCCCACCGTTCTCTTGTGCTGACCCTCTGCTGGGTAGATTTTTATGATGATAATATTTAACTTACGTCAGCTAAGAGGGACTTGCATATGTGTGTGTGCGTGTGTGTGCGTGTGCGTGTGCGTGCCTGTGTAAACACACACACATGCACACACATATGTATATATATGTATAAAATTTATCTTGCTTTTTTCAAACAACTGCTGAAAATATATTACAAATGAGACAGGAATACAGAATTCCCAGAAATACAGAAGATCCTACTAATATTCTGTTAGTGGTTCCTTGAAGTTCCTCAGATGAAATTGGGGCCTAGTCTGTTTTCACTGAAGTGTGGCTCTGCCAACCGTAAATGGCTGCTTTGGGAGGCGGACTGTAAGGCATCATACCCTGCTGAAGTCCCTACCTCCCCAAAATCCCACCTTTCCCAGATGCCACCCCCCCAAATCTCCAGGAATCGCCCCTGCCCGAACGTGGGTCTTTTTTTCTTGATTCTCTTACAGTCCAGTCCACAAGTCCCTGGCGACCAGGATGGCACCACTGCAGCACAGCTGCCAGAGGGCTTTCAGGGTTGGCAGGGTGGCAGCAGAAACCAACCAACAAACAAAAAAACCCAGTTGACTGAGATGTCTTCATAGGGCTAAATGGAGTCACGGTAGGCTTTTGGTTGGTGTAAGTCCAAGATCCTGGCCGTGGTGACCTCAGCCTGAAAGACATCATTTCCAGCGCAACCTGGAAGTGGTGTTGTCTTGTCACCTCAGCTACAAATTCAGTTTAGTGGCCTTAGCAGGCCACTGAGGTGTATCCTGTCACCTCAGGCCACTGAGGTAAGTGGTCTTAGCAGGCCACTGAGGTGTATCCTGTCACCTCAGGCCACTGAGGTAAGTGGTCTTAGCCGGCCACTGAGGTGTATCCTGTCACCTCAGGCCACTGAGGTAAGTGGTCTTAGCAGGCCACTGAGGTGTATCCTGTCACCTCAGGCCACTGAGGTAAGTTGCCTTAGCAGACCACTGAGGTGTATCCTGTCACCTCAGGCCACTGAGGTAAGTTGCCTTAGCAGACCACTGAGGTGTATCCTGTCACCTCAGGCCACTGAGTTAAGTGGTCTTAGCAGGCCACTGAGGTGTATCCTGTCACTCCCCTCAGCCTATCGCAAGGGGCTTTCTTCCAGCTCCAGAAACTGTGAAACTGGTTCATGACACATGTGGCATTAACATTTCCGGCTGCCAAGATGGTATTTAGCAGCTCCCATTAAAAAAAAATAAAAGTTTAGAAAGTGTTGCCAAATCTGTGAGTTGCACCAGAACAGTGAATGCTTTTTGCCGACTTCCAGTGAGGCCTGGGATGTTTCTGGAATGACAGGTGACCCCCAAACTACAGAGGACAGTTCCCCTGGAGAAAGGGGCCACTTTGGAGGGTGGGTTCTATTGCACTATACCTTGCTGAGGTTCCTCCTCTTTGCAAATCCTGCCCTTCTCAAAATCTCCAGGAATTTTCCAGGCCAGAGTTGGCAGTACAGCAAACACTTTTTAAAAAAAGGCTGGCCAGATTGACATGATAAAATAATAAATGTAGAAGAAGAAAAAGAAGAAGAGTAGTAGTAGTAGTAGTAGTAGTAGTAGTAGTAGTTTGGATTTATATCCCCCCTTTCTCTCCTGCAGGAGACTCAAAGGGGCTTACAATCTCCTTGCCCTTCCCCCCTCACAACAAACACCCTGTGAGGTGGGTGGGGCTGAGAGAGCTCCAAAAAGCTGTGACTAGCCCAAGGTCCCCCAGCTAGTGTGTGTGGGAGTGCACAGGCTAATCTGAATTCCCCAGATAAGCCTCCACAGCTCAAGCGGCAGAGCGGGGAATCAAACCCGGTTCCTCCAGATTAGAATGCACCTGCTCTTAACCACTATGCCACTGTTTCACAGTTTCTGGAGCTGGAAGAAAGCCCCTTGCGATAGGCTGAGAGTGACAGGATACACCTCAGTGGCCTGCTAAGGCCACTAAACTGAATTTGTAGCTGATTTACGTTTATTATTTTATCATGTTGCTACCTGCTACCCTTTCCCCAGTGACATCAGGGTGACATTCAACCTTCACTTCAAATGAATCTATGAAACAGGTGAGGCCGTGAGATAACATCTGCTCCAAAGTCACCTCCTGAAATCTATGGCCTCTGGAAAAAAAACCTGCTGCATTGTAGCTCAACAAAGGAGAATAAATAAATAATTGGACATGGAGTTCCTTAGGAAGAGGCACTGATGTCCCCACTTGCTGATTTGGTTACCACCAATGATGTGACATTTGGGTCAATGTTTGGATGCTGGAGCAGCATGATTACCTCAGTTTGGCCTGATCTCCTCAAGGATTAAATGCTAAGCAGCGTTGGCTCCAGTCAGTACTTGGATGGGAGATCACCAAGGAAGACTTGGGTTGCTACAAGGAGAAAGGGAATGGCAAACTACCTCTGCTTGTCTCCCACCTCCAGGAATATCCAGTGGTAGACTCTGTGCCATCTTCTTCTGGGAAAACCTGTCTAGGAATTGCCGGAATTTTTTGGTGATTCTAGAATTGACTGATAGTTTTCTCCAGAGGTGTCCTCAGTCCTCTCAGAATTGCCAACCCCTTTTTACCATAGAGTTTCCAGCAATTCCTAGAGAGGTAAGATGTCACTTCTGGGTTCCTCCCCCAGACGTGATGTTATGCCATCACAGAGGGCTGCCCCCCGTCTCCCCCCCAACCCATCTTCTCCCTCTGGTTACCAAGCCAAACCTGGCAATCCTACAACTCCCTGAGCACCACGTTTCCTTTGAATGCTCTGAGCCATAGGTGTCAAACTCACGGCCCTCCAGATGTTGTGGACTACAGTTCCCATCATGGGAACTGTAGTCCATAACCAGTGGTGGGATCCAAAATTTTTAGTAACAGGTTCCCTCTCCAGCCCCCCCTCAGCAAAGGGGGCAGAGGCATACCTAGGCAAACCTGAGCCCTGGGCAAAACCTGAGTTGGATGTCCCCCCCATGGGCAGCCACCCCACCACAACCCCCCAATTTTTTTTTGCACCAGGTCATTTCTAAATCATCACCACATTATAGAAAATAACCAACTCACAAATCTGAACACAGCAATGGTGAAACACACAGGTTCTTTGATAGAGACTGGTGAGATAAAAGGTACGAAAGGCTGAGAATCAATGCATTGCAGTACCTGAAAGGGATTAACCCAGTTCAGGGAGTTACATTATTAGTTGCAATTGCTATATGGAACCTTCATGTTCAAAGGCAGTGTGCCTCTCGGGGAGGCGAGGGCGTGGAGATGGAAAAGCGGACCCAATTAGTAACCCCCTCTCGGCACACACAAATAATTAGTTAACCCACTCTCGGGAACTGGTGAGAACCTGCTGGATCCCACCTCTGTCCATAACATCTGGAGGGCCGTGAGTTTGACATCTATGATTATTTTACATATTGCTCTGACAAGCTTCAGCCCAGTGTCCCCAAATCAGTTTTTGCACCATGACATGTCAGAAACAAGGTTGACTATCCACTTGATTTAGTGACAGCACACACACAAAAAAGCTATATGGGGAAGAGAAAACATCACCTATAAATCTGCTGTTGATCAATTTTAATAGTATAACCCGGAGGCTGTTGGAAGGAATAGAGATGTAATTGGCAGGGTGGCAGCCTGAAGAGTTTTGCTTTTTACCACTGGTTAGAAATGAAATACCATCACAACCTGGGATAAATTAGATGGAAGGGAAGCACGCTGCAGGTCAAGGGGAAAGGGCAGGAAAAATTGGGCACGGCATTCGTGCGGAAAATAAATTGCATCCAGCCTTTGAAATGCACCCCGTTATTAAACCTGAATTGTTTTTTCGTCCCTCTCACCCATCCAGTTGGACAAGTTGATAGGTTAGGGTATTAAAGTGGGAACCCTGACAGAGAAGTGAAGTGTTAATAAATGGCTCTGCAATCAATGTTGGAAGAGACATCCTAATTGCAACCTGGACCAACTTCATTTCAATGGCTCGATGCAAAACGGAGGCACACTTTTTAAAAAATGGAATTGCAGTTGACAAAACCATTCTTTGCTGATTTCAGACAGGAAGGTGGGTTCTATTGCATCACATGTACAACAGGAGTTTTGTACCTCCCAGATTCTTCTTTTGGAACAGCAGTGGCATAGTGGTTAAGAGCAGGTGCACTCTAATCTGGAGAACCAGGTTTGATTCCCCGCTCTGCCACTTGAGCCATGGAGTCTTATCTGGGGAACTAGATTAGCCTGTGCACTCCAACACACGCCAGCTGGGTGACCTTGGGCTAGTCACAGTTTTTTTGAGCTCTTCTTCTTCTTCTTCTTCTTCTTCTTCTTCTTCTTCTTCTTCTTCTTCTTCTTCTTCTTCTTCTTCTTCTTCTTCTTCTTCTTCTTCTTCTTCTTCTTCTTCTTCTTCTTCTTCTTCTTCTTCTTCTTCTTCTTCTTCTTCTTCTTCTTCTTCTTCTTCTTCCTCTTCCTCTTCCTCTTCCTCTTCCTCTTCCTCTTCCTCTTCCTCTTCCTCTTCCTCCTCTTTGCGCATAGCAAGTTCTATGCCTGTCATTTGAGCTGCTGAAGTACAGTTACCCCATTTTATCCTTGCATATCAACCATTCCGAGCTTGCATGAGGATTATCTCATGTGATGTAAATATATCAATATTTATGAATCATTCAAAGGGGGGATTTATCATGGTGACTTTTCCTTTCGATCGCTGCGTCGCCAGGATAATTCCTAAAGCATAAATGATCCAGGGATATCTGCTGGGTTTTTCAAACCCTGGATTTGTGCGTCTGAAGATTTTATTGAAATGAAGCATCGTGCTGATGGCAGAACAGCCTGCCTTCCTAAGCTATTGTCACAGCTGCAAATTCCACCGCAAGCTCTATGACATCTCTCCCTGGGCGCCTGGCATTTAGAGGCTTAGCAAGGTATTGTATTTAAGGAGAGAAAAGCAGAGTTGATAATCTCAAAAGCGTAGTTAACCAGGAGCAGAAAAATGGTCTCTTCCCTCTTGGGCAACCAGCGGCCTTACCCTAACCGTTGGCGTGATCCCACCTGAATAGAGCACTCCGAAGCCCCGTTAAATTCAGCTGTGGAGACTGGAGCACATGCTTAACGCTACAATTGATGGTTTTTTAGAAAACACTTTGCTTGGAGCAGGAGCTGTTGCTGTTGTTATTAATAATACTTTATATTTAGGTGGGGATAAGCATTAGGAGGCAGGTGTAGGGACCATGGGTCCCCTTTACTACAGTAGCTACTCTGGCTACTGGTACGCTTCTGAACCCAGTTCAAAGTACTGGTTATTACCTAAAAAGTGTTGGAATTTCCAGCCTTGCTTTGCATGCAGCAGCAGCAAGAGCAGCAGGGAATTCTGGGAAGCTGCACGAACATTCTAAAGGGGACAGTTAAAATCCGTTGGTAGTGTTCTGTTCCCTCACACACACACACACTCTGAGACTGCCTGCCTGACTAAGAAGAAGAAGAAGAGTTTGGATTTATATCCCCCCTTTCTCTCCTGGAGGAGACTCAAAGGGGCTTACAATCTCCTTTCCCTTCCCCCCTCACAACAAACACCCTGTGAGGTGGGTGGGGCTGAGAGAGCTCCGAAGAACTGTGACTAGCCCAAGGTCACCCAGCTGGCATGTGTGGGAGTGTACAGGCTAATCTGAATCCCCCAGATAAGCCTCTACAGCTCAGGCGGCAGAGCTGGGAATCAAACCCGGTTCCTCCAGATTAGATACACGAGCTCTTAACCTCCTACGCCACTGCTGCTCCTAAGAGAAAAGATGTGCTCTGTGCTCTGTATACTGTTGTAAACCAAATGATATAGAAATGTGCTCTGACTAGAGTAAAAGATATTGTAACACAACCAAAGTGTAAGTGCATGTAACTATTATGTGATACTGTGTATATAATGTAAATCTCTCTCTCAGGTTAAGTAAGGTTCTGCTTATGTTTTAATGAACTTCTGAGGTAAAACGGCTGGTCTTTTGACAGATAACTATTCTAATTTGACGTGCCGCACAATCCACATTTCCGCCCGCAACTTTGCTTAACAGGATTATACATACCAAATATACCTGTTGCCCTTCAAAAAGACCTTCAATACATTAGGAAGGATCGCCTATTCCCATATGAACCTTCCCATTGACTAAGATCATCCGGGAAAGGTTCTCTCTCCATCCCATCAGCACAGCTGGTAGGGACGCAGGAGAGAGCCTTCTCAGGGGTGGCACCCAGACTGGGGAGGGCAGAGTTTGGGGAAAAGAGCCAGCTGAGCAGGGGTGTGATGTCACATGGCTCCTCCTTCCTTTCCTAGGAGGTCACTTCCACTCACCAAAGTTCCAATCCTTGGCCTTATATCACTCCCCCCCTTTTCCACCTTACAACGTATGTAGACTTTTGCATGCATATTTTTAATGTCATACAAACTCTGGCCCCTTCTGCACATTGCAGAATAATGCACTTTCAATGCACTTTGTAGCTGTGTGGAATAGCTAAATCCACTTGCAAACAGTTGTGAAAGTGGATTGAAAGTGCATTATTCTGCATGTGTGGAAGGGGCCTCTATGATGCTAAATATCCGGGTTATTACACCTGGATGCACTCAATCTAAAAACCCCTCTTTAGATCCCTGTGATCAGAGGTGGGATCCAGCAGGTTCTCACAGGTTCCCGAGAGTAGGTTACTAATTATTTGTGTGTGCCGAGAGGGGGTTACTAATTGGTGATTTTGCCACTTGATTTTTGCCTTAGTTACACCCCTCCTCTCAACAGTAGCGCGCAGAACTTGAAGCAGTCTAGCAGGAGGTGCACCAGCGTGCGTGGCAGCCTGCGCCTGGGTGATTTCGTTTCCCGCCCAAGGACCGGTGCAGCAGCTGCGTCCTTGCCACAGCCCCGCCCAGGAATGCCCCGACCCCGGAATGCCCAGCCATGCCCCCGTCGTGCCCCGCCCAGCCCCATTGGCACTACACCACAGTTTGAATCCCACCACCATGGGAACCTGTTACTAACATTTTTGGATCCCACCACTGCCTGTGATGCCCGATGACTTGTATGATGGTGGTAAAGGGACCACCCTTGGCCTTGCAGATGATGTAATGTGTAAGATGAGGTGGGGAACTCTGAGATGGAGGCACTGTTTGTACAGTTTCCATCTGAGGAAAAAAAATAGGGCCAGGAATTGTACACAATGATATTCTTATTAGTTTAAATATTACCCTGCTGTCTGATTATGTATTCACACAAGTGCTCCTGCTCCCATGTTATCATTATCTGTGTGGTAAAAGTGAGGGGTTTCTTCACCACACGAACATCAGTTTGGGAAGCATCTGAGCTGGTGCTGAGACTTATCTCTCCTTTCCTATAATACATTCCGACTATTTTTCTCTTGCTAGACACTGAAGGTAGGGTTGACCTACATTCTTGACTCTAGGAACATGAACTGCTTCGTAAGTGCTCTTCAAATTAGCATAGTTTGCTGTTAAAATATGCACAACGCCTATCCTTTACAGCCACAATAGTAGGAAAGTTTAAGCTGACAGTCTTTGCCCTTTTTCTCTCCTTGAATAGCTGAGGGCAGTTGCCCTGGTCTCAAAATGCATGTGTGTAAGTAGAGGATCTTGAGGAGAAAATTGCAAATGTTATCTGGGTTCAAAGAAAGGATCCAAATCACTGCTAACAATTGGAATAGAAGAAAAGAGCAAGAATCTAGTAGCACCTTAAAGTTTAACAACATTTCTGGCAAAATATGAGCTTTTGTGAGAGCCGGCATGGTGTAGCGGTTAAGAGCAGGTGCACTCTAATCTGGAGAACCGGGTTTGATTCCTTGCTCTGTCACTTGAGCTGTGGAGGCTTATCTGGTGAACTAGATTAGCTTGTGCGCTCCAACGCACGCCAGCTGGGTGACCTTGGGCTAGTCACAGCACTTTGTAGCTCTCTCAGCCCCACCTACTTTTGTTCTGAGGGGGGAAGGGAAAAGGAGTTTGTAAGCCTCTTTGAGTCTCCTTACAGGAGAGAAAGGGGGATATGAATCCAAGTTCTTTTCTGATGATGATGATGACTGATTATTGATTGATCATGACCAAAGTCAGCAGCTGTTCTTAAGAAATCCAAGATGCTGACCATTTTTCAGGCAAAAGCATAAGCAAACTGACAGATCTTGCAGAACTTTCACAATTATACAATGACAACTCAGTTTGACTTTTATTCCAAGAATGTTTAAAATACATGCATAAAGAAAAATGCATACGGAGCAAATACAGACAGTTCCTGGAAATGTGGGTGAATGCAAAACATTGGTCAAGGAACAGGTAGTACAAAGCAAGAATATATCAGCATGTACTGGGAGTCTGGTCACTGGGATGCACATTTAAGGTCCATAGGCAGATAGTCCACATTGGGATGGCGCACGTTGAAGGGCCATAATGCTACACTGAATTGAACCCAATTGAAAAGCCATCTATACTTCCTTCTTAACATTCTCACAATACTAGAACCAGGGGGCATACATTGAAAATGCTGGGGGGCGGGGGGGGGGGGGGAATTAGGACTAATAAAAGGAAACACTTCTTCACGCAACGTGTGATTGGTGTTTGGAATATGCTGCCACAGGAGGTGGTGATGGCCACTAACTTGGATAGCTTTAAAAGGGGCTTGGACAGATTTATGGAGGAGAAGTCGATCTATGGCTACCAATCTTGATCCTCCTTGATCTCAGATTGCAAATGCCTTAACAGACCAGATGCTCGGGAGCAGCAGCAGCAGCAGAAGGCCATTGCTTTCACATCCTGCCTGTGAGCTCCCAAAGGCACCTGGTGGGCCACTGCGAGTAGCAGAGAGCTGGACTAGATGGACTCTGGTCTGACCCAGCTGGCTTGTTCTTATGTTCTTACTTTTAAGAATACGATGGAGAGTTTCACAGATACCATGGACCACCAAAAATCAGTGGATTCTAGATCAAATCAAGCCTGAACTGTCCCTAGAAGCTAACATGGCTAAACTGAGGATATTATGCTTGGGTCACATTACGAGAAGACAAGAGCCATTGGAAAAGACAAAAACGCTGGAAAGGTTGAAAGCAGCAGAAAAAGAGGAAGACCCAACAGGAAATGGGTTGACTCTAGAAAGGAAGCCACAGTCCTCGGTTTGCAAGATCTGAGCAAGGCTGTTAACGATAGGATATTTTGGAGGACGTTAATTCATAAGGTTGCCATAGGTTGGAAGTGACTTGAAGGCACATAAAACATTCACACAAGAGCACTGCTACCTTCTCTATCTCATTCTATTAGCATAAGCTGACTGCCATGTTAAAAATAGAAGAATATGTGTTAACAATTAGTTTTGCTGCATAGATGAGGAAGGAATGCTGACTTTTGGCTACTTCAGCTGAAAGCACGGATCACAGTGCTCGGCTCAGCATTAAGTCAAACGTTCTCAATTCTTTATTTGGTCTTCACTGACATGGCTCATTTAAGTTTCACCTTTTCCCTTCGATTGCCTCTTCTGAGTATTCCAGTAAGTGTCTTCAATGGGCTTTCTTGGGAAAAGAGCAAGACCTCAGAACCACAGCTACAAGTTTTTTGTAGAGCTCAGGGTTCGTTCGCTGCCTCGGCACAAATCGCCCACTGTGGATTTGGATGCTGAATTTCCACTGAATGCTTCTATTCAATACATCTTTGATACGTTATGCCATTCCATTTCAATATTTGACAATATTGCTGGTGTGTTTTGTAGAGGTGGACATTCAGATATTTCAGAGCTGCACTTGAAGTTGAAATTTGTCATTGGGGAACATTGCAGATGACAGAAGGCGTGGAAAATTTGCCTTCTGTGATTTTAGGAGGCATTGCCCGTACATTACAATTGGTGGCGTTTCAGAAAATGCTTTACTTGGAGCAGGAGCTGCTGTTAGTCATAATACTTTATATTGAGGTGGGGGTAAACATTAGGAGCCAGGTGAGAGAGTCAGCGTGGTGTAGTGGTTAAGAGCAGGTGCACTCTAATCTGGAGAACCAGGTTTGATTCCCCACTCCTCCACCTGAGTGTCAGAGGCTTATCTGGTGAACCAGATGTGTTTCTGCACTCCTACATTCTTGTTGGCTGACCTTGGGCTAATCACAGTTCTTTTTGAACTCTCTCAGCTCCACCTACCTCACAAGATGGCCGTTGTGGGGAGAGGAAGGGGAAGGAGCTTGTTAGCCCCTTTGAGTCTCCTTACAGGAGAGAAAGGGGGGATATAAATCCAAACTCCTCCTCTTCCTCTTCTTTACTATACCAACTATACTGGCTACCAGTATACTTCCAAGCCCAATTCAAAGTGCTGGTTATTAACCTATAAAGCCCTTCATGGCATTAGGGCAGGTTACCTGAAGGATCACCCATTCCCTTATGAACCTGCCCATTAACTAAGATCATCTGAGTGAACCAGCATGGTCTATGGCAGTGATGGCGAACCTTTTTGAGACTGAGTGCCCAAATTGCAACCCAAACTCCACTTATTTATCGCAAAGTGCCAACCCACCAATTTAGAAGAAGAAGAATAATAATTTGGATTTATATCCCCCCTTTCTCTCCTGTAGGAGACTCAAAGGGGCTTACAATCTCCTTGCCCTTCCCCACTCACAACAAACACCCTGTGAGGTGGGTGGGGCTGAGAGAGCTCCAAGAAGCTGTGACTAGCCCAAGGTCACCCAGCTGGCGTGTGTGGGAGTGTACAGGCTAATCTGAATTCCCCAGATAAGCCTCCACAGCTCAGGTGGCAGAGCTGGGAATCAAACCCGGTTCCTCCAGATTAGATACATGAGCTCTTAACCTCCTACGCCACTGCTGCTCCTGAATTTAACCTGAATACTGAGGTTTTAGTTTAGAAAAAAACGGTTGGCTCCCTCTTCCTCCGCCCCACCTGCTCGAGCAGGGGCCAGCCTGCTCTAGCCTCCAATTCCCGCGCACACCGGTCTGTGCCTGTCTAGCATCTCTGCTTCCTCTGCGCACCCCCCTCGGGCAGCAGCCACTCGGAGCACAGGCACCAGGCCCACCAGCCAAGTCCTCCCTGCTCACCGTGGTGTGCCCATGTCATGCTCAGTGACCCAGGCCAGCCTAGATGTGTGTGTGTGAGTGTGTGAGTGTGTGAGTGTGTGTGTGTGTGTGTGTGTGTGAGGGTGATTTTCCGCCCCCCACATGACGAACTCTGTGGGCGCATGCCCACAGAGAGGGCTCCGAGTGCCACCTCTGGCACCCGTGCCACAGGTTCGCCATCACTGGTCTATGGTTAAGAGAGGTAGAGTCTAATCTGTTGAACCAAGTTTGTTTTCCTCGCTCCTCCACATAATGCCAGCTGGGTGTCCTTGGGCTAGTCACAGTTCTTTCTGAACTCTCTCAGTCCCACCACCTCATAAGGAGTCTGTTATGGGGAGAGGAAGGGAAAAAGAAGCTTGCAAGCTGCCTTGAGCCTCCTTAAGGTTGACAAAAAGCAGGGTATAAGAATCAACTTTTTTTCTTACACAAGTTGTGCAAAGATGTGGTTTGGATCCCTGGCCCTTCTCCCCTGCCCTACTTCTCCTTCTGCCCCATGTTGGATAGAACTCACCAAGGCTTTTATTCTTCTGGAAGGAGCATGCTTTATCTTCTTTCCTTACCGCCTACCAGCTGTGCAGCTTTCGCAACGCTATCACCGAAACTGGGGAAGCAAACGGCACTCCTGATATCAAACACTATCTACATAAATTAGAGGCTTTTAAACATTTGAGTTCTCCTTCTTGACAGCCTGCGTCTCCTGACCTTAAAGTGAACTTTCCAGTAGCTCGAATCCTTTGCTTGGATTCTGAATGTCTAAGCGAAAAAAAAAAATTGAGAGAGAAGTCAGCCCCACATTATCCAGAGGTCCAGAGGGAGAATTGAAGTCTGTGGCTTTTTTATTTTCAGTGCACATTGAAATGACAGCCAGAGGAATCTAGTTCCCTGTGTTGAGGTGGAATAGCAACCCAGATATGATGTTTGCCGACCCTCTGCTTCTTGAGACGCACAATGCTGGAAGGGACCCATTCAACCTTGATTTCTTTTCTAATACGGAATCCCCTTCACACTACCCTAAAGCAACGGCATACATCAGTACTATTGACTTACATACAAGGCTCCCATCGGGCAAATTACAGTCACATTCATACTCCATCTGATAGTGCCCTTTATTGCTATACTGTAAGCTGACCAGACGTCCCGCTTTTGGCAGGACAGTCCCGCCTTCAAACTATTTGTCCCGCGTCCCGTGGGTTATTTAAATTGTCTCGATTTTTGGGAGGCTGCCGCACTGCCTTCTGGGGTGCAAGGCAGTGCGGCAGCCTTCCGCGTGCGCGGCTGCAGGAGCACAGCCTTCTGGGGCTTGCCGTTTCCCGCCCTGTGACAGGGCGGGAAACAGCAAGCCCCAGAAGGCAGTGCGCTCCTGCGGCTGTGCGCATGCGCGCGCGCGGCCGCCTACCCCCCGTCCTGGGTCACAAAGATGACCATCTGGTTACCTTACTATACTGGCAACTGGATAGTCTTCTCCACCCAGGGAATCCAGTTTGAATGACTGGTATAGCCCAATGAAAGCACAATATCCATATAGTACACCGCAGGAAGCCAGTATTCATGTTACAAAGTCCTCATGTTTCTTGGGGGATGACAAGAGACATTGTATCAGACATGTATAGGGGTGCCTGTAGGCAGCTGTCCCTGCCTGCTGCCACTCCGAGTGGCAGTAGAAAAAGCAAACAAACACTAGCTTCCTGTCCACCACTATCTATGTCACTTCTGGGGGAAACCAAGAAATGATGTAAGGTAACTCTAGGAATCACTAGCAACTCTATGGTTTTATTTAGGTGATTCCTAGAGATACTCTATGTCACTTCCAGATTTTCCCCATAATTCAGAAGGCAGCCCTGCTGGGATCTGCACGAATACTATGCCGATACATTACAACTTCCTAGGCTTCTGGGTGAGGCTCGAATTGTAATGAAGGCCAACAACCAGCTAAAGATCTGGCAGCTGTGAAATCTACAACAACAACAACAACAACAACACTACTACTACTACTACTACTACTACTACTACTACTACTACTACTACTACTACTACTAATAATAATAATAATAATAATAATAATAATAATAATAATAGTGCGGATCCCAGCAGGGCTGCCTTCTGAATTTGACCGATGTTAATTTTGTCAATTCGAAGATGTTTCAAGTGCTGCCCTAGTGTTTTCGGAATGGCGCCCAGCGTGCCGATTACCACTGGGACGACCTCAGCTGGTTTGTGCCATAGACGCTGAAGCTCGATTTTCAAATCATGGTATCTAGTGACCTTCTCATGTTCTTTTTCAATTACCCTGCTGTCACCGGGGACTGCTATCCAGCTAAAGATCTGGCAGCTATGAAATCTACCACCACCACCACCACTACGACGATAGTTTCTGCTTCTGCTTGGGTATCTAGCTTTAGAGCATCACATTAACCCTACAGTAAATGTTTAAAATGTCTTATTTTAATCTAGAAAATGCACAGAAATCATTTTGCCCAGCAATACTAAACAATTTTTGTCTTGCAAAATTTTTCAGCCTTGCTCCTATCAATTGTTTGCCATTTCAGGGCAGGCCTTGTGATCTCAGTTGAAAGGCACATTAGTTGGGGCGGATCCTTTTCTGGCGGGACAGATTTGTGATGGGGTGGGGTTGAGTAACAGGAGTGTTGGTATTCGATAGACTTTTTCCCATGGTACACTGAGAATATGAATAGTAAAGACCAAAAAAATAAATAAAGAGAAAAAAATCAGTAGAAATGAAAATAATTTATGAAGCAAGGATGTAAATATCCTAAAGGGCACATGCATATAATAATGTAATAACGCTTTTACTCATTTCACTTGTGGTTGCTCAATGAATTCATATGGGTCATTGTTTAGTACCGTTGCAACATGGACTGCATTCAGACCTCACAGCAAATTATAATGAAAGTGGTGTTTTGTCAGCCCCTGGCATAAACACAGTTTGTTTCCATAATGCTTGTTCCTTTTCTCCCCCCCCCCCTCCTTTAGCACATGGCACTTGATATAAAACTTCCCAATTTTACCAACTGCCAATTTGTTGCAAACTGGAGTTTTCTTGCACTTAAAAGCTAAGGGCTAGAATCTTAGCTTGTACGAGCAAAGGAACTCCAGTTGGCTCAAGAATCTACATTTGGACACTCCATTCCATTCTATAGTTTTTATTGGCATCACGTAAATATTAACAACACACAGATCTCAAAAAATAGGGTTGTGTAGTTTAAGATTAAGTCATAAAACTCCAAAATACAATATTATTATTTTTAAAGGTTAACCCCCCCTCCTCAAATCAGTTCTGGAACCACTAAAAAAATATGGAAACTGCACTAAAAAGTCCTATAGATTAACACCACGACGGAGCTCTACTACTGCTTGCAAGAAACTTGCTACAACTTCACATATGTTGGATCAGAGGGGTTTAATAAACAAGATGCATTTGGACATCATGGCAAACTGGAGCTTGATCAAACGGGAAAATTTTCAGACAAGTTCTGCCTGCTAGAGAAGGAGAGATGGGTAGGAAAAACCAGGCATGTTTCCCAAACTTCTCTTTAATTGCAGTTTATCATGATAGCAGAAGGAAGCCCTAGTAAATCATTGGAAATAGCAAATAATGAATTCATCAGGCCCCAATGAAAGCATACTTTCTGGTGGTGTATATCTTTATTTTGGAAGTGTTTATTGGCAAAAAGAAAATCTCACGAGAGAGAGCTTCTAAACAAAGTTTTTAACGAGTCAGTAATTAGCGGCACAATAAAATAAACAAGCTCAGACTGAAAAATTAAAAGGCCGCAAATTAAATAAATTAAATTGACGTCAATGAACTTAGGAGGGTATAACTGTGCATAAAGATTGCACCATTAGCTGACGCCCTGTTGGCACAAGTTCAGAATGGGTAGCTAACATCCCTTTTCTTTAAAAAGATGAAGAGCATTCACCCTACAAAGAGGAGTAGAAGTAGAAGAAGAAGAAGAAGAGTTTGGATTTATATCCCCCTTTTCTCTCCTGCAGGAGACTCAAAGGGGCTGACAATCTCCTTGCCCTTCCCCCCTCACAACAAACACCCTGTGAGGTAGGTGGGGCTGAGAGAGCTCCGAGAAGCTGTGACTAGCCCAAGGTCACCCAGCTGGCGTGTGTGGGAGTGCACAGGCTAATCTGAATTCCCCAGATAAGTCTCCACAGCTCAGGCGGCAGTGCTGGGAATCAAACCCGGTTCCTCCAGATTAGATACACGAGCTCTTAACCTCCTATGCCACTGCTGCTCCTGTAGTAGCAGGGTAGCATAATAGGGAAGAGTAGCATAATAGGGAAGAAAATTCCTTGCTATAGGCACTATCTAGTGGATGACCCTGATTCAGCTGCAGCCAAATTCCAGAGAGCATGCAAATCTACAAAGGTTTGCATGCTTAGAAGACTAGATACCCTTGAAATTGAATCACATGCTTGTGGTGTAGTGCATTCGGCTCTGCTAAGTGCCACAAGTCAACCCGGGGCTGCATCTGATTGAGTGATCTACCTTGGCTCAACCCGATTAGCCTCCGGTTCCATCTTGGATCTCCAATGGGACTTGGATGCGTATCTCCTTCCTGTTTTCCTCCCTCTTGCTGTTTTCCCTGCTGACCTTGGGGTGACAAGAGCATATGGACTTTATTGGGAAACTAATTAAAGGACCATCAATACCCATTAGAATTGTGCACTCCGTGATGTTAATTTCTGAAGGACCTGCAGGCTTTCATAAGGTGATGAATGCCCTGCGGACTCCAGGGAAACCAGCAATCATTATTTCTCATTGATAAAACCTGCGCAGCTGTCCTTCGGAAACGTTAGGACCTTTTGGAAATGTCAGCTCCAGGGGACGCTTCATCATTGGGGGGGTGAGTTTGGGTTTTTTTGCCACCAAATCTCTTTAGCATCTTGAGCTAGCATTCTGGGACAGCAACTGAACTGTGAGACCAGAGATCTTGGGTTCAAATTGCTGTTCTGTTCACTGTAATGGGGTGAATTTGAAGATCGAATAGTGGATGATGAGGAGGAGGATGAACCGTGAGGAAAGGTGAGATGTAAATGTTTAAATAAATAAATAAATTCGGAATATGGAAGCCTACGTTATTAACGGGAACTTGTTGGTTGATTACCCACGGCCGGCTCTTCCCCTCGCGCCAGAAATGCTCTCGCTTTCCCCGCCGAAAGTGAGAAGTACAGGCAGAGCAAGAGAAAGTGCATCAGGACAAGAAATCTTGCCCTGACGCGCCTCCTGTCTTGGCGCACCACAGGGAGAAAGCGTGTCACACAAGATTTCTTGCCCCGATGCGCTTCCAGCCCTGCTGCGCGCCAGAGCCCCCGGTAGGTCATTGGCCATTATAATGAAATATTTTGCCTGCATTGAAGAATTGGTGTATTAGACACAGTGGTGGTTTTCTTGGGTTTCCCAAAGGTCACTGACAAATGCAGGCTTCCCTCTGTTGTCTCTATTGTCTATTTGCCTTGGAGGCTAGTTCCCCCTTCTGTATTATCCCACTTGGGAGGGATGGGGGCAGTGATGGGACTCAAATAATTTAACAACCGGTTGTTTAGAAGCAGCATTTTAACAACCAGTTCTGCCAAAGTGGTGCGAATCTGCTGAATCCCACCACTGGATTGTGGGGGGGGGGGGGCAGAATTGAGGCCCTAATCTCTGGGGTAGTGAAAATAGCGCCAATATAGGTGGGATGTGTCTTCGAAGGCTTTCACGGCTGGATTCAACTGGTTGTTTTGAGTTTTCTGGGCTGTGTGGCTGTGGTCTGGTAGATCTGGTTCCTAATGTTTCGCCTGCATCTATTGCTGGCATCTTCAGAGGCATGTCACGGTAAGATATGTTTCTGATGCGTACACTCTGTGCCATGGGGCTTTCTTAGGCCCTTTCCCCACTCACCTTTGTCCGAGGGTTGCTGCGCGCAATTCCCAGCGTGCGCAAATTCCTGGCACGCGCCCCGGCTTCCCCACGTCATCAAAAGGCGCCATTTCAAGAGGTGCCAGGAATTACGTGCGCTGAGGGGGCGAGAGAGAGGCAGCGTCAGGGCGGCTGCGTTCTCACCGCCCCTGAAGTGGTGAGTGCAGCTGGACCCCGCGCTACTTGAGGAGAGTAGCGCGGGGCTTAAGGTAAGTGGGGAAAGGGCCTTAATTCTGCTTATTGTTTTAATGGTTTGTGCTTGATTCCTTTTCACAATCTTTGCTTTCTGCTAATGAAATCCTGGAATAAAATTAAAAGTCACGTTATTGTGTGCCGCGCCAACCTTTTAAAACGTTTGCTGTGCATCAGATCTGGACAGCGGCGGGATAACGGGAAATGTGTGTAAGAAGATGATTGTCAGTCAGCGCACGCAGGTCTTGCCCCTGTGGAATTGTGGACTGGTTTTTGATGCTCCCTTGCCTGCTATTCATTTAGGGAATGAAAAGCATGATTATGGGTGTTGGCTTCGCCATCATTTCCAAAGGCATGTGATATTTATGCTGATTTAATGCTGTTTATTTCCAAACATGGTGAATGGAGACGTTGGAAGCATTCCGATTGGCCTTTCAGCAGCCTCAATTTCTCCTAAAAGCAAACAGCAACTGCTCAGAGTCCCTCAAAGCTAAGGTGACCAGATGTTTACAATAGAAAAGCAGGGCGCGCGCACGCGGCGCTCCCCGGTCAGGAGACAGGGAAGCGCCCCAGAAGGCACTGCGGCTGCCGCAGTGCCTTCTGGGGCGCTTCCCTGTTTCCTGACGGGGAGCTCACGTTGTTGCAGTGTGCTCCCGGGCGTCGCTGCGTGCACGCTGCTGCAGGAGCACATTCCCTAACCAGGACAATGTCAAAGCTCGGCGGGACGCGGGACACATCGCGCAAAAGCGTGAGTGTCCCGTGAAAATCAGGACGGCTGGTCACCCTACTCAAAGCCCTATTTCAGTCTTGCCTGCAAAAGCAAAACCATTTCAGGTTCACTTAATCTTTAATCACAGTCTTTAAAAACCTCAAGTCAGACTATTTCAGGTTCACTTGCCAGTGTGGTGTAGTGGTTAAGAGCAAGTGCACTCTAATCTGGGGAACTGGGCTTGATTCCCCGCTCTGCCACTTGAACTGTGGAGGCTTATCTGGTGAACCAGATTAGCTTGTGCACCCCAACACATGCCAGCTGGGTGACCTTGGGCTAGTCACAGTTCTTCGGAGCTCTCTCAGCCCCTCACAGGGTGTTTGTTGGGGGAAGGGGAAGGGAAAGGAGATTGTAAGCCCCTTTGAGTCTCCTTACTGAAGACAAAAGAGGGATATAAATCCAAACTCTTCTTCATCTTCAACTCAAAGACTGCAATCCCCAGACACTTTCCCAGGAGTGAGATCCTTTAATTTTATTTTAAACATTTGTGCACTGCCTTTGACCCCAAATAAGGCTCCTAGGCAAATAATAACATGGGGCTTACTTTTGAGTAGACCTATTTAGGCTTGTCCTCTTAAGTGCTTTTCTAGCTTGCCGCGAGCATGAGGCTGGGGAGCTGGGAGGTATTCTAGCTCAATAACCATCAGCCATTGCTAGCCACTGAAGAAAAAAATCAGAGCTCTTTCAACGCTGCTGCGTAATAAGAAGCGATGAAATCACTCACAGAGAAAGGTCATCTCTTCACTTGACGCACCAGGATAACATGTATGCGGCACCGTTTCCTCTCACCTCCTGTCTGACCTTTGTGAAATTTCCCACTGGGAGCCGCAACTCAGCAAAGTTGATCGCTCGTCACATAACCCAGTCCTCAGCAGCTGCGCCAAGGCGTCCCTGCGAACCCTGGCTCTGCCTCGCCTGCCCTCTGCGGTGGAAAGTTTTAATACGTTCTAAATAATTAAAATGACAATTCATTAGTTCAGCTCCAGTCTTTCCCCAGTCACACCATGAAAATCCATTACTGTTTCTGGATGCTCATCTTGTTAACTCTGCCAGATGTTTCCCAGTTCATGAAAGGGAGCTGGGAATAGACCAGAGGAAGAAAAGGGGCAAGCAAACATAAGGTGAATGGATGGAGGGAGACGCCCTTAACGATTGCAATTGGATTGTAATTCTGGGGTCTGACACAATTCAGAAAACACTGAATCCTGAATCCTCTGAAGATGCCAGCCACAGATGCAGGCGAAACGTCACAAGAAAATGCTACTGGAACACGGCCATGCAGCCTGTAAACCACACAACACCCCAGTGATTCCGGCTGTGAAAACCTTTGATAATACATTAAACACACCATCTTCTTGTTTTCTGCTGCCAGGTCCCAGGTGACCAGAGGTGGGATCTAACAGGTTCTCATAGGTTCCCGAGAGTAGGTTACTAATCATTTGTGTGTGCTGAGAGGGGGTTACTAATTGGTGATTTTGCCACGGGATTTTTGCCTTAGTTACGCCCCTCCTCTCAGCAGTAGCGCGCAGAACTTGAAGCAGTCTAGCAGCAGGTGCACCAGCGTGCGTGGCAGTCTGCGCCTGCATGCATTCGTTTCCCACCCAAGGACCGGCGCAGTGGCTGCGTCCTTGCCACAGCCCTGCCCAGGAATGCCCCGCTCCGGAGTGCCCGGCCACACCCCCATCATGCCCCGCGCAGCCCCATTGGCGCTACGCCACAGTTTGAATCCCACCACCATGGGAACCTGTTACTAAAATTTTTGGATCCCACCACTGCACGTGACTGATGGTAACTGTGTAGGTTTTTCAAGGCAATAGATGGTCAGAGGTGATGTGCCGTTGCCCCCTTCCACATCACATCCCTGGTATTCTTCGGAGGTCTCCCATCGAGGTTCAAGGCTGAGATGCCAGCCATAGATGCAGGTGAAATGTGAGGAGCAAAAACTACCAGACCACGGCAATACAGCCCAGAAAACCCACAACAGCCACAGTTCTCATACTGGAGACCACAGATGATTGCCTCTTAGTGACAGCTGGCAACCATAAATTAACAAAAGTCCTTTTCTAGAAGAAGAAGAAGAAGAAGAAGAAGAAGAGAAGATTTTGGATTTATATCCCCCCTTTCTCTCCTGCAGGAGACTCAAAGGGGCTTACAATCTCCTTGCCCTTCCCCCCTCACAACGAACACCCTGTGAGGTAGGTGGGGCCGAGAGAGCTCCGAGAAGCTGTGACTAGCCCAAGGTCACCCAGCTGGCGTGTGTGGGAATGTAGAGGCTAATCTAAATTCCCCAGATAAGCCTCCACAGCTCAGGCGGCAGAGCTGGGAATCAAACCCGGTCCCTCCAGATTAGATACACGAGCTCTTAACCTCCTACGCCACTGCTGCATACAGCTTGAACAGGCAGTGTGAGTTGGTTGTTTCTTTTATGGCAAGACCCCAAAAGGGGCTCAGGTAGAGCTGCCAGACCTCCCACTGTCAGCCTTTGGCCCCTTCCACACATGCAGAATAATGCACTTTCAATCTACTGTCACAATTGTTTGAAAGTGGATTTTGCTATTCCATACAGTAAAAGTGCACTATTCTGCATTGAAAGTGCACTATTCTGCATGCGTGGAAAGGGTTACCCACTGATGCTCCAAGCAGTGATGGAAGGAATATATTTATATTTAAAAAAAAGCAAAATCAGGTGCATTGCTACATCACTTCCAGGGGAAACCTGAAAGTTGCACGGGCCCTTTCTGCACTTACAGTTTGCTGCATGCCTGTGTGTTTTGCAGTGGGGTGTCCCCACTCTTCCTTGTTTCCATGTGGGGCCTGCTGCTTCCCCTAGCCTAGCTGCCATTTTGCCTGGCCCCCTGCTTTCATGAGGGCAAGTTGTTTGCCGCTTCTTTTTCATTTTCAAAAGGGCATTTTAATGATTTACCATGGGAGTGATAGATCAAATGTATCAAAGGTTTTTTAAAAGAAGCTCCACCGTTCCCCAGAAACGCCAGTGGGCAGGACTGCTCCTGCATGGTTGGGGGAAGGCAGCAAGGAGTGGAAAAGCTGAACGAAGCAAAACACATGCTGGTGTGCTTCGCTTTCCCTGTGCAGGCAGGGAAAAGTCACACTTTGACTTCATTTGGAAACCGTGCGGCTTCTCTGATCCATAGGCTATTTCTGCATGGGCGGAATACAGTGACCCAGGGACACTAAAAACAGCATCCCTGGGGAGGGGTACGCAAGGCTGCTGCCGCATCGCAGCGGCGGTGGCCTCGCAACCCCAAAGCGGCACAATACCGCTGTTTCTGAACCTCGCTCCCTGGCCGAGGTTTTTCAGAAACAGTGGTTTCCAACCGCTGCCGTATGAATGGCAGCGGCTGGAAGGCGCCATTCTCCCCCCTTTCCCGAATGCCTTCCCTTCCCTCTGACCTTCCGGCGCGTCGCCCAGGCCTGGGAACACCCCCCGCCGCCCTGCGACTCCAGAGCTGTCGCACAGGGCAGGGAGGTGTGTCCCCTGGCCTGGGCGATGCGCCGAAAGGTCAGAGGGAAGGTAAGGCATTTGGGTGACGGCGCAACCTCCCCGCAGTCCCGGGGTGTGTGTGCGTTGGCATCGTGTACGTTGACGCACCCCCGATCGTGGCTGTGCGGAAACGGCCATAGTGAGGTGAGATCTGAAGTGTGGGAAACACAGGCACAATTAAGGATATGTTTCCCTGTTCCTATACATGAAACCCGCTGGATGACCTTGGGCTAGTCGCAGTGTTTCGGAATTCTCTCAGCCCCACCTTCCTCAGAAGGTGTCTGTTGTGAGGAGAGGAAGGGAAAGGAGCTTGGGAGCCACCTTGAGTCTCCCTACAGGAGAGAAAGGCGGGGTAGAAATTATGGTATTACCTGAAGGTTGGCTACAATAGCTCAGTGCCAGTTAGCGTGGTATAGAGGTTAAGAGCAGTGGACTTCAGTCTAGAGAGTCGGGTTTGATTCCGCATTCCTCCACATGAGCGATGGACTCTTATCTGGTGAACTGGATTTGTTTCCCTGCTCCTACACATGAAGCCTGCTGTGTGACCTTGGGCTACTCACGGTTCTCTCAGAACTTTCTCAGCTCCACCTACCTCCCAAGGTGTCTGTTGTAAGGAGGGGGAACGGAAAATAAGTTTGTGAACTGCCTTGAGACTTCTCATATGAGAGAAAGGCGGTGTATGACTCCAAACTCTTCTTCTTTTTTTGAAACTGTGATCTGCCCCAAGGGCTGTAAATGGTGTGGGCTTAAACTCCACGGCTCTCAGCTTCCCCAGACAACTTTTCTTTTTGCAGACAGCCGGCTCAGTTCTTTAATAAACAAAGAAACTGCATGTGGAGCAAACTCCTTATTTATTTATTGGTTGTTTTTTTTTCAGCTGTGAACACTTTACAGCCACTTTAAAGATGCATCGTGGTTTAATGCGTTCCTTTCTTAAAACTCAGCAGAGTGTCAAGTGTCTCCAAACAAAACCTGGGCTGATGTGTTTGCACATTATAAATTATTGCGCAGCGAGAGGGAGAACCAGGCTGAGCGCGTGGAGAATTAGAAACAGTGTGATCCTGATCTTGCGGGGCGTTGAAGGTTGTAAGCAACAGTGTCTGCCTGAATGCAGGAGAAGAAACGGCTTGATAGGGAGAAGTCTGTCACAGTGGTTTCAGGGCATCAGGCAGGGTTGCCAAGCTCCAGGTAGGGCCTGGAGATCTCCCAGAATTCCAACTGAACAGACTGACAACAAATGGTGGCGACTTCCAGATGCAAGTGGACGGTACGGACTCCCATCAGCCCCTGCCAGCATGGGGCTGATGGGAATTGTAGTCCATAACATCTGGAGTGCCAAAGGTTCGCCACCACTGGACTATAGAGACAGTTTCCCTGGATAAAGTCGTTATGGCGACGCATGGAATAGCCGAGACGCAGCGATATCAGGGAACTGGTGGAGAGAAGCCAGCGGCTGATCTAGTCTGGGTAGTCTGGCTAGTCTGCCGAACTGGGGTCCCTGGCACCTTTATTAAGGGTTTGGAAGGCGGGAGAGCGGGAGAAAGTTGCGCAATTCATGACTCAGCGGAGGGCTGCGTACGTGCAGGGAGAAACGTTCCTGTCTGGGTCGAATCCACATTCAGGTATCTTGTGACCTGGGTGTCTGGGGGATCTCGTGACGTGCGTACGTGTGAGCCCAGGAGGGGACAGATGGCGCAGGCATTCCTGTGCACTTTCTGAAGCTCTACTGGGTTCGCTAACGCACCCCTACCCCTGGAGAAAAGGGCTGCTTAAGAGAGTAGACATATGGTATATTATAAGATGCCCAGAGTCCCTTGTGGGGAAAAACTGAAAGATATAAATTAACAAATCAAACAAATCAAACCCTTACTGTCTCCTTGCCCTCCTCAAATATCTAGGAAATCCTATTATTTTATTGATTGATAAAATCCTACATTTTATTGATTGAAAGTTTAATGCATCATTTGTAAAAAAAAAAAGCCCCCTGAAATTAATTTTTTTATTTTTTTATTATTAGTTTTATATATATTAGTTTTATATATTAGTTTTATATTATTAGTTTTATATATTATTAGTTTTATATCCGTATGCAGCTAGACCGAGGCGGATCGGCGCTGCTGGTGTTGTTAGATCTCACCGCAGCGTTTGATATGGTCGATCACGACCTTTTGACCCACTGCCTGGCCGCTTCCGGGGTTCGGGGCACTGTCCTTCAGTGGATTGCCTCGTTCCTCCGGGGGCGTAATCAGTGCGCAGAATGTGGTGTGGGGGACAAAGCTTCCCGGAGTGTGCCTGCTTCATTTACGCAGGTGTTAGTACCTCAGGGGCATTAAGCTTTGTCCCCACTGTTATTTAACTTTATCTATATGCGGCACCACTCTTGCTCAGCTGGTACGGAGCTTTGGGCCGATCTGCCATCAGTACGGCTGGATGCACACACTCCAGCTCATTCTGTTGATGGAGGGGGGAGCTGCCGCCGCCCCTGCAGCTCTACAGCAATGTTTGGAGGCGGTTGCTGGTTGGCTACAACAGAGCAGGTTAAAACTTAACCCATCGAAGACGGAGATCCTTTGGCTTGGCCATGGGGGTGAGATTGGGGATTTCCAGCCGCCGGTGTGGGAGGGGGCCATATTGGCACCGACCCCCTCCGTTCGCAGCCTGGGGGTCCACCTGGATTCGTCTCTTTCAATGGAGACCCAGGTGGCCCATATAACGCCGAGGTATAGCGTTTTTTCATCTTCGACAGGCCCGTCGGCTGGCCCCTTTCTCTCCAACAACACTGACCTAGCCACTGTGATCCATTACAGCGGTCACCTCCAGACTGGACTAGCATTAAACTCAGCTCTACGCTGGCCTTCCCACTAAGCCTCGATCCGGAAACTAGAAATTGGTCCAACATGCGGCTGCCCGGTTGCTCACAGGGGGTGCCTTTCATTAACACATCTCCCCTGTGTTGCGCCACCATTGCATTGGTTACTCTATCGAATTCTGGAATCGCGTGTTCAAGGTGTGGGTGTTGACCTTTAAAGGCCTTCACGTGGCCCAGGACCCTCGTACCTGCGGGACCGCGATACCCCATATGTCCCGGCTTTCGTCCTCATGCGATCAGCAGAGGCGAATCTACTGGAGATCCCTGGCCCTCGATGACCAGCGGCTGGCCTCCCACCGCGAGCCAGGAGGCCTTTACAGCCTCTGGCACCTGACCTGGTGGAACACATTACCATCAGCTATTCGGGCCCTGCGGGACCTTGGAGAGTTCCTTCCAGGAGCCTGTAAACAGGATTATTCCACCGGGCCTTTGGAGAGTCCAGCCGCCGATAATGCCCCGCCCCCCCTGCTAGTAGGGTCCCCTAACATCATTGAGACCCCTCCTCATTTTTGGAAGAGGGTGGTATATGGGTCTCGCGGGACCTATTGTAGAATGTACCTGTTTTAAGATTTTTATGTTTTTTTTTTATGACTTTATGTTGTTCACCGCCCTGAGCCCTCTGGGGATAGGGCGGTATAGCAAGTTTAATAAATAATAATAAATAATAATAATAATACCGCCCTCCCCGTGAGGGCTCATGAGATATGAGATAATAATAAACATGTTAAAATCTTAAACTTAAAATCAACAATGACAAAGAAAGATTTACTTAAATCCAACTAATTTGAGTGACTGTATAAGTTGTCGCATCAAATTTTGCAACAAGTTGCCGTATACTCTGCCTTTCTATCTTCAAAGAGTAGACTGGAGATTCCAAATTTTGCCTTCTGGGTATTCCACTAAGCAATGAAGGAATTGTCTTTGCATGAACATCTTGGCAAAAGGGGCCACTTTTGTAGTAGACACTTCTTCCACATAAGAGACTTCTTGCCATGACCCAGATGGAATTAAAATGGTCTACGAGGTTTCCTAATTTCTTTTTAAAGCCATTGCAACTTTTTAAAAAACGTATTTTCTTCCTTAACAACATCATGGACAGTATCTTTCTCTCTCTCTTATTTCACAGTCCAGAAGCCAGCCCCATATCGGCCTGAAGCAAAACCCCAAGCAGAAGGTAGGTTCATGATTTCCTCCATCACTCCTGTTGCTCTGATTTAAACGTCTTTCAAAGTTGATTTTCGCATGTCTCAGATGTGGAACTCAACCTGAAGTAATTCTTTTGAATCGTCACTTATTAGTTCTTAGATAGACATATGGGGAAGAAAATCTTCCTCCCATCTAATTGTGAAGGCGACCTGCAGAAACCCTACTCCAAATGAAAACTAGATCTGTACTGTGTTTCACATAAAGATGTTAGTAGATTGTATATGCCTTCACAACAGAACAAAGTGTGCTGGACCTTCTGTGTTGTAGAATGATGCCCTGACTGTTTGTGGACCCCCGGACTGTTCAGGGAAAGCATCCTTTTTAAAAGCAGAAGTCTTTATTCACTTTTTATTAGTTTGTATTCTAATTTCCTGCTTAGCTATCTGTAAAATGGAAAAGCCCTTCTGAGGAAAAAGGCGATTGTCTGTAAAATGACATTTGTAAGGGGGAATCAGTGGGCAGGGGAAGGGTTAATTATTCCTCTCATTCACCCACAGATTTCCCATAATTTGGGAATAAATTTTGGGAACCATGTTGGCTGAGGCCTTACATGGTCTGGGTCCCAAAACCGAATTCTCAGCCTGGGGGTCAGGACCCTTTGGGGATCGAACGACCCTTTCACAGGTGTTGCCTAAGACTCTCTGCATCAGTGTTCTCCATCTGTAAAATGGATAAATGTTAGGGTTGGGGGTCACCACAACATGAGGAACTGTATTAAAGGGTCGCAGCATTAGGAAGGCTGAGAACCACTGGAATATGCCTTCTTCTATATCTTCTTACCAGCAAACTGAACTTGTATTTGGAGGTTCTGCTCTGTGTTTCTGCATCAGTGACAGGGACTTCACAGTGGTGGCGTCTATGCTTTGGAATTCTCTCCCAGCTCTTGTCTGACAGAAAGCTTATGTTCTTTTGGGCAAACATGCAATCCTAAGAATGCTGTCTTGGAGGGAAGCCCTATAGAATAGACCTGATTAGGATTCTTACTAGACTTACCTAGGAATTTTTTCTCTCAAGGTTTTTAGATCCTCTGAAATTGATTTTCACCAACCTATTAATATTTTAGACTGTGGTTCTCAGCTCCCTTTTATGATGTTTTAGAATATTTACACTGCAGTCATATGCACTTCTATGTCCACTAAAGCCAATGGACTTAGAAGGGTGTAAGTTTATTAATATTTCAGGCCAGCATCAACTGTCAGTTGCTTTTGTAGAAATGTAGAGAGCTGTATCACTTCTGACAAAGTTACCTTCAGCTTTATATTTTTGGTAAGAATAGGAGTTTGGATTTATACCCCACCTTTCTCTCCTGTAAAGAGACTCAAGGTAGCTTACAAGCTCCTTTCCCTTCCTCTCCCCACAACAGACACCTTGTGAGGCAGGTGGGGCTGAGAGAGTTCCGAAGAACTGTGACTAGCCCAAGGTCATCCAGCGGGAATGTAGGAGTGCGGAAACCCATTTGGTTCACCAGATAAGCCTCCGCCACTCAGGTGGAGGAGTGGGGAATCAAACCTGGTTCTCCAGATTAGAATCCACCTGCTCTTAACCACTACATCATGCTGGTTTACTTTTGAGTTTTCTTCCTGCACAAAATCTGAGTCTTCAAATCAGTGGTGGGATCCAAAATTTTTAGTAACAGGTTCCCATGGTGGTGGGATTCACACTGTGGCATAGCACCAATGGGGCTGGGCGGGGCATGATGGGGGCGTGGCCTGGCATTCCGGGGGTGGGGAATTCCTGGGCGGGGCTGTGGCAAGGACGCAGCCACTGCGCCAGTCTGTGGGCGGGAAACGAATGCACGCAGGCGCAGGCTGCCACGCACGCCAGTGCACCTCCTGCTAGACTGCTTCAAGTTCTGCACGCTACTGCTGAGAGGAGGGTCGTAACTAAGGCAAAAAATCACCAATTAGTAACCCCCTCTCGGCACACACTCTCAGGAACCTGTGAGAACCTGCTGGATCCCACCTCTGCTTCAAATACTACAGCAATGTTGCGCATTTCACCCTTAGGCTGATTATGCACTGGTATTCTGCCCCTCATTGAGCATTATGGTTCATGTGGGGCAGAGATTCTTGTATTGACGTGGGAGAGCCTGGACTCCCCGCAATTTGCGAGAGCAGGGAAGCCATAAGATTTCCCTCTCACTGCAGGGTTCCCTTCCTTTTGGGTTGCTTCAGTCAAAAGGTAAGATGAAGGTTGCCTGTTTGTTTCTTCAAAGCCCATCAAGATAATATCAACATTGCAATATTGTTGAATCTGCTTTGCATGGATTTTGCATTTTCAGGGAAAAGCCAGCTGTGGATCCCTGGGGGTGGTGGTGGTGGGGAGACTGTGTCCCCCCAGCCAGGGATCCACAGCTGGCATTCCCCTAAAAATGCAAAAGCAACCAAGTTTATGTTTAACAATCCCTTCTGTTACAGCGGCAATACCTTGTCAGTCATGCCAGCCAAGGAGAAGCTAATTGGGTTTATTAGCAAACTGCTTTGCTCTCGCACGTTCACCTTTTGCATATTTTTTGCAGAAGAGGGTACATCGCTTCCCTGAGAAGGGGAATCTTTACAGGTTCTGTTTTAATGAGGGAGAGAGGGCATACATTCGAGACTTTTACAGCAAGAATAAAAAGGAACCTTGTGGCATCTTAAAGGATAACAGATTGACAGAAGTGTGGGCTTTTGTGGACCTGAGCCCACTTTTGTTTGTTTGCACATAAAGTGTTGGTGACCTGGTGGAACTCAGCGCAACAATGGAGAGATGTCGGGAGTGGTGTCCCCCAAGGATCCATATTGGGACCAGTGCTCTTTAACCTATTCATAAATGACCTGGAAGTAGGGGTGAGTAGCGTGGTGGCCAAGTTTGCAGATGATACCAAATTATGTAGGGTGGTGAGAACCACAAAGGATTGCGAAGAGCTCCAAGAGGAACCTTGATAAATTAGGTGAGTGGGCTAGGAAATGGCAAACACAGTTCAATGTAGCAAAATGTAAAAGTGAGTGCACATAGGGCAAAAAAAAATCCAAACTTCTACATCACCACGCTTACAGGGGGGGTCAAGTGCTGTAGTCAACCAGACCAAGGAAAGGGATTTGGAAGCTGTCTTAGTTGATAGTTCCATGGGAATGTCAACTCAATGCATAGCAGCTGTGAAAAAGAGCAAACTTCTATGCTGGGGATAATTAGGAAAGGAATTGAGAATAAAACTGCAAAGATTGTCATGCCCTTATATAAAGCCGTAGTGAGACCCCACTTGGAGTACTGTGTTCAGTTCTGGTCGCCACATCTCAAAAAGGATATCGAAGAGATAGAAAAAGTGCAGAGAAGGGCAACGAGGATGATTGAGGGACTAGAGCGCCTTCCTTATGAGGAGAGGCTGCAGCGTTTGGGACTCTTTAGTTTGGAGAGGAGACGTCTGAGGGGGGATATGATTGAAGTCTATAAAATTATGCATGGGGTAGAAAATGTTTTCTCTCTTTCTCACAATACTAGAACCAGCGGGCATTCATTGAAAATGCTGGGGGGAAGAATTAGGACTAATAAAAGGAAACACTTCTTCACGCAACGTGTGATGGGTGTTTGGAATATGATGCCACAGGAGGTGGTGATGGCCACTAACTTGCATAACTTTAAAAGGGGCTTGGACAGATTTATGGAGGAGAAGTCGATTTATGGCTACCAATCTTGATCCTCTTTGATCTGAGATTGCAAATGCCTTAACAGTCCAGGTGCTCGGGAGCAACAGCCGCAGAAGGCCATTGCTTTCATTTCCTGCAGGTGAGCTCCCAAAGGCACCTGGTGGGCCACTGCGAGTAGCAGAAAGCTGGACTAGATGGACTCTGGTCTGATCCAGCTGGCTTGTTCTTATGTTCCTATGTTCTTATGGTTCTTCTTATAGAGTCTGGAAATCAAGTGACAATAGGGTTTTCTCTACCGATGGTTGGATGAGATGGTACGTTAGCCACATGGACTAGCTAGCATTGCTGCAAGAGCTCCAAGCTATTTCTGTTGCTGTGCTCTGGAGAGCTCACCTACATGTTAAGCTGGCCATACTGGAAAAAAGCGGACTCCTAAAAGCACCTAGTATTATTGGCCCATTCCGCACAACAAAAATAAAACGTCATGACATTTCCCACTGGAATTCCACACAGCTTTCTCAAAATGCTTGGGAAATGTTTTATTTTTCCCCCTCATCCAAATGTTTTATTTGGGCCAATGTTAGTGCTGCTTCAGATTCCGAGAGCCAGTACGGTATGATCATTAGAGCGTCAGATTAGGATCTGGGAGATCCAGATTTGAATCCCCGCTCTCCCATGGAAATAGAATTACCAACTCCAGCATACAATTTGTTTGCAAAGTATTCTCCAGTTGCTGCCACTTATAGGGTTTTCAAGGCAAAAGACAAACATTGCCTTCTGCTGCATGGATACACATGAGTACTAACTAGGACTAACCCTGTTTAGCTTCTGGGATCTGATGAAATCTGGCTAGCCTGAATTGTCCATGTCAAGGCATGTACACATACAATTGTCCATATTACAGTGGATAATAGTGTAATATGCAACAATGTATGGACACTGACTAGCTTGTGGCTGAAACATTGAGTGTTCCTTGGGTTTCCAAGTCTATGTGCGAGAATATACCTTCCTTGCCTGTTTAACAATATGCATCGTATTGCTAGCACGATCCAGTGTAATAGCGATAATTGCTTACAGTATAGCATTATTGCTATATTGTACCCAAGGCACTCTTAATATTTCCCAACACGACAGGAGTGCCTTCATTAAAATGCATTAGAACATAGACAGTTGTAAAGTAACATCTGATTCTACCTATCTGATTGATATATCATTGATGGTTCATTGTGCTTTCTTGTACATACTGGTTATAGTAACATGATTTAAGTATGTGTTCTTAAACTGGGAGCAGCAGTGGCGTAGTGGCTAAGAGCAGTGGCTAAGAGCAGGTGCACTCTGATCTGGAGGAACCGGGTTTGATTCCCAGCTCTGCCACTTGAGTTGTGGAGGAGATTGTAAGCTCTTTTGAGTCTCCTGCAGGAGAAAAAGGGGGGATATAAATCCAAACTCTTCTTCTTCTTCTTCTTCTTCTTCTTCTTCTTCTTCTTCTTCTTCTAACAGCTAAGTGTGGTAGATAATGTGTGCTGAAAATAATTTGGGGATTAATAACCAGGATTGCTGAGAGCCACTGCAGGACCCCACACAAAGATTCCTCCTCTGGGGCAGTGTGGTGTAGTGGTTAAGAGTAGCGGACTGTAATCTGGAGAACCAGGTTTGATTCCTCGCTCCTACACATGAATGGCAAACTCTTATCTGCTGAACTGGATTTGTTTCCCCGCTCCTACACATGAAGCTTGCTGTGTGACCTTGGGCCAGTCACAGTTCTCTCAGAACTCTCTCAGCCCCACCAGGAGCAGCAGTGGCGTAGGAGGTTAAGAGCTCATGTGTCTAATCTGGAGGAACTGGGTTTGATTCCCATCTCTGCCGCCTGAGCTGTGGAGGCTTATGTGGGGAATTCAGATTAGCCTGTACACTCCCACACACGCCAGCTGGGTGACCTTGGGCTAGTCACAGCTTCTCGGAGCTCTCTCAGCCCCACCTACCTCACAGGGTGTTTGTTGTGAGGGGGGAAGGGCAAGGAGATTGTAAGCCCCTTTGAGTCTTTTGCAGGAAAGAAAGGGGGGATATAAATCCAAACTCTTCTTTCTCACAAGGTGTCTGTTGTGGCGAGAGGAAGAAAAGAAGTTTGTAAGCTGGAAAACTGAACTCCTGCCAAGGGTAGGCTGACCAGCCGTCCCGCTTTTGGTGGGACCGTCACGCCTTTGGACAATTTGTCCCGCGTCCTGCGGGTTCCACAAATTGTCCCGATTTTTGGGAGGCTGCTGCACAGCCTTGGGGGCGCAAGGCAGTGCGGCAGCCTCCCGTGCGCCCGGCCACAGGGGCGCACGGCCTTCTGGGGCTCGCCGTTTGCCGCCCTGTGACAGGGCGGCAAACGGCGAGCCCCAGAAGCCCGTGCGCACACCCGCGGCCGCTTCCCCGTCCTGGATGACAAAGGTGACCATCTGGTCACCTTAGCCAAGGGGTCCCAGACCAAGGTTCCCTGTGGGTCCCTCCTCAACCTCCTAGCCTCAGCCCAGACATCATGAGTAAATTGCATGAGTAGCCTGGCTATTTCAAAGTAGGAGTGCCAGCTGAATTCTGTCAACCAATAAAAGTATTTGGTCGTGATATCACTTCTGGTTTGTACCTAGAAGTGATACCATAGCATTCTAGGAGTTTTTCATGTATATGGTTTTTCACCTTAGAAATGTGTGATTATGACATCATTTCTGGGTACAAACTGGAAGTGATGTCACAATATTCCACATTGTTGCTCCTCTTCCCTGGACTGAAGAGAGATAGTGGGCTGTGGGGCCTGCTTGTCCACTACATTGAGAAGATGGCAATGCTACTCTGAAGCAACCAGGGTCCCCCCAATTTTTCTCCCCTGTTGCCCCTGCTTCAGCAGCCCTGGAGGAAAGGGAGTAGGGGGCAGCAGCTGGACAACAGATCACCACTTGCCATTCCTTTCTTCTCTGCCTTGTGGTAGTAAAAAGGCCAGCAGTCCTAAGGTTAAGGACATAAAGAGCACGCAGCCTGGCAACTGACTATCTGTCATTTGTTTCCCTGCTCCTACACATGAAGCTTGCTGTGTGACCTTGGGCCAGTCACAGTTCTCTCAGAACTCTATCAGCCCCACCTTCCTCACAAGGTGTCTGCTGTGGGGAGAGGAAGAAAAGAACCGGGGGGCATTCATTGAAAATGCTGGGGGGGGGGGGGGGAATTAAGACTAATAAAAGGAAACACTTCTTCACGCAACGTGTGATGGGTGTTTGGAATATGCTGCCGCAGGAGGTGGTGATGGCCACTGACCTGGATAGCTTTAAAAAGGGCTTGGACAGATTGATGGAGGAGAAGTCGATCTATGGCTACCAATCTTGATCCTCCTTGATCTCAGATTGCAAATGCCTTAGCAGACCAGGTGCTCAGGAGCAGCAGCAGCAGCAGGCCATTGCTTTCACATCCCGCATGTGAGCTCCCAAAGGCACCTGGTGGGCCACTGCGAGTAGCAGAGTGCTGGACTAGATGGACTCTGGTCTGATCCAGCAGGCTAGTTCTTATGTTCTTATGTTCTTATGTTCATTTGTCACAGAAGTGACACCTGGTAGTAGGGGAAAGGCCTGGACTTAATGAGAGGTGCACTTTGGGTGGAATTCTGTACCAGAGTGGAGCTGTATCCTAACAGGCAGACGCATCTGGGAATTAAATGTAGTGTATAATTCTGCAGCCCTGCCTTGGGGATCTTTCTGGACCTATAGGTAGGGCAGTAATCCAATAAGGGTGTAATCTGGTGCTAGGATCATTTCAAAACGACCTTAATGTGTCAGCCACTGGAAACAGGTATCTTTCTCTTGACACGGTATGTCAAATGCATGTAACTGAAGTTTATCTTCCTTCCTTTGATGACAGTATGACAATTATCCACTTAGTCATAGAAATCTTGACTATTAGAAGCATCCGAAGATGTGTCAGTTGAGGTATACCCCCCGAAATAAACTAATTCTGCTTCACTGGGTAATCTGAAATTTAAGACCCACATATGAAGAAGAAGAAGAGTTTGGATTTATATCCCCCCTTTCTCTCCTGCAGGAGACTCAAAGGGGCTTACAATCTCCTTGCCCTTCCCCCCTCACAACAAACACCCTGTGAGGTGGGTGGGGCTGAGAGAGCTCCGAGAAGCTGTGATTAGCCCAAGGTCCCCCAGCTGGCATGTGTGGGAGTGTACAGGCTAACCTGAATTCCCCAGATAAGCCTCCACAGCTCAGGCAGCAGAGCTGGGAATCAAACCCGGTTCCTCCAGATTAGATACACGAGCTCTTAACCTCCTATGCCACTGCTGCTCCCAAGGTACTCTCATGACAGGACTGCAAATAGGACATTTTGTATACAGGTCCTTGAAAACAGAATAGGAAATGGAACTTGGAAACACAGGTATTCATTAGAAAGAGCTGGGGGGCAGTGCGCCCTCATCTCCCATATGTCAGACCACAATAAATCTGAGGATTGAAAAGATGGATGATTTATATGTAGGCTAGCCTTTTCTTTCCTTTACGCCTTCGGGAACAAGACGTAAATGTACTCTCGGGCATTTTACCCAGGGTGACCCTGAAAGTGTCTAGCTTAATTTCTGATTTAATAGGATTGTCCATTTTGATTTTTCGTAGAAATACAGCCATTTGTAGAGGGGGGATACTCTGGAAACCACCCCCCTCCCCTGTGCTGACAAATAGCCTATTATCCATCAAGAGCTATTGTGAACACATCCAGGCATGACTGATGAAAATGACATGGTGTTTTGTGTTTGTGAATAAAGTCACTAATGTCTGGCCTGCTATTGATTGAAGGGTGAAATTTCATTTGTGCTCAGAGTGGGTCCTGCTATCTTTGCCTTTTTAAACTATGCATTAAGTCCTTGGGCATAAATCCATACAGTAAAAAAAGATCTCTGGATGAATCAATGGTAAAACCATTATACAGCCCTTCCTAAAACATCCTGCAACGTATTTCACATCAGGGAATTGAATAATCCCACAATTGACGGGGCATCTGTGCCAGTATTTTGTTATGGAATTTGCCATGAGCATTTATAGAAGGGTCAACATAAGTGGCCGGTTAGTCAAGTTTCTGCCAGCTACCATCTTGCGTTGGCTTGTTTGACTCTGCCAATGAGGACAGCTTAGACCTCACCTGGAATATTGTGTACAGTTCTGGGCACCACAATTCAAGAAGGATATTGACAAGCTGGAACATGTCCAGAGGAGGGCAACCAAAATAGTGAAAGGTCTGGAATCCATGCCCTACAAGGAGAGGCTTAGGGAGCTGGGGATGTTTAGTTTGGTAAAGAGAAGGTTAAGAGTGACATGACAGCCATGCTTAGATATTCGAAGGGATGTCATGTTGGTGAGGGAGCAAGCTGGTTTTCTGCTGCTCCAGGGACTAGGAGCAGGAGTCATGGGTTCAAGGTGGAGGAAAAGAGATTCCACCTAAACATTAGGAAAAAACTTCCTGACAGTAAGAAGGGCTGTTTGACAGTGGAATGCACTACCTGGGAGTGTGGTGGAGTCTCCTCCTTTGCAGATTTTGAAAGAGAGGCTGAATGGCCATCTGACAGGAGTGCCTTGATTGTGTGTTCCTGCATTGCGAGGGGTTGGACTTGATGGCCCTTGGGGTCTCTTCCAATCTATGATTCTATGATTCTAGCCCTGAGGTGTAACCAGAGGTGAGATCCAGCAGGTTCTCACAGGTTCCCGAGAGTAGGTTACTAATTATTTGTGTGTGCCGAGAGGGGGTTACTAATTGGTGATTTCACCACGTGATTATTGCCTTCGTTACGCCCCTCCTCTCAGCAGTAGCGCGCAGAACTTGAAGCAGTCTAGCAGGAGGTGCACCGGCGTGCGTGACAGCCTGCGCCTGGGTGCATTCGTTTCCCGCCCAAGGACTGGTGCAACGGCTGCGTCCTTGCCACAGCCCCGCCCAGGAATGCCCCAGCTCCGGAATGCCCGGCCACGCCCCCGTTGTGCCCTGCCCAGCCCCATTGGCGCTATGCCACGGTTTGAATCCCACCACCATGGGAACCTGTTACTAAAATTTTTGGATCCCACCACTGAGTGTAACCCATTAAACCCAGAAGGAAGAGGGGGTTTGAGAGCTCAGCCTGGATTGGGTCTCTGCAGGACTACTCACTGACCTCCCACTAACCCTTTTGAAGGCAACACATGGCAGTCTTAAGTACGGGGGAACCGGGGCAGCTGTCCCAGGCCTTTCAGGTGGGGGGGGGGCGCTGTGCCGACATCAGAGTGTTGTGGGCTCGGAGTTCTCCTGCATACGTCTCACTGGAATGAATGAGAGTTTAACACATTAGGTAGGAGGGAATATTGACAATTGGATGTCTGGCTTCAGGCACCAAAATCTGGCTGGTCTAGATTTTTTAAAAAAATCATAGGGGTTTTTCAGAGTTTGAATGTAAAAGCTAATTAACTTCCCAGCTCACGGGTTGCTCTCTGCTGAGCAAATATTGTCCCACAATTAAGTGGAGCGTTTAGATGCATTTAGTATGAAATGAAGAAGTAAGTGGATGTGATCTTCTTGACAGTTTGCATTTCAGCCCATCCGCTTTTCCCTCTGTAATTATCCGAGAGTTCTCCAAATGTACATTAACTAAATGGAAGGCGGACGACGGCCGTTAGTCAGCGATATGAATCCTGCTGGCACATTCTGTTAGCTCTTTATACACAATTAATATTTTCTGTATTACCAGTTCCAAAGGAAACACTCTCAGTGTTACCTGTTTCTTTATGGGCGACGATTAACAGCTTTAACACAGTACATATCATGTGTCTCTGGGGGCTTTGCAGTAATTCTTAGGGCAAAAGAAGGCAGGCAAATTATCCTGATACTAGAGACAGCAGGGGCTTCAAGTGAGAAAACTGTGGCTTGTCTAAGGCTGGCTACGGCATTAATATTGATGGTCCTGACCTAGATGGTCCAGGCTAGCCTGATCTTGTCATATCCTAAAAGCTACGCAGAGTCAGCCCTGGTTAATACTTGGACGATTTGCTCTGTAGAGGGAGTCAATAGCATGCCACCTCGGAACGTCTTCTGCCTTGAAAACTCTACAGGGCGGCATCGGATTGGGCAGAGGCATAGCAAGGGGAGAAAGCAGCTGGTGCACTGGTGCATACTCTGCCCCTGCCACACCCCATCTGCCCCCATCCCACCCCGGAATGCCCCTGCCCTGCCCCCACAGGGATGTGTGCCCGGTGCGTCGTACATCCCCCGTCCCCTTGGCGCTACGCCTCTGGGACTGGGTAGGTTTGGCTCTAAGTTTTGGAGATCCCTGGGCAAATGTCTTGTAATAGAAAGATTGTCCCAAAGGCCTTGTGACATCACCAGGACTGCTGGGGTGATCTTATTTTTTCTGGTCAGAGGGACATCTGGAAGAATAAAGTGCACCTTTTCTACGAAAGAACCATCTTCTCTTGCCTCTTTGTTCCACCACAAAATGGGAAATCGTTTTGAAAGTCCCTGCATCGTCACTGAAGCCTCTGGAACCATCTCCCACCTCCTGGTGGTGGACAAGAGCCACATGTCTCATACAAATAGTGGTCCCTCTGCCAGGCTGTTCACCTCAGGAGTTTACTACAATACATACATTTCTGGGGCTGTATCCAGAGGTGGGATCCAGCAGGTTCTCACAGGTTCCCCAGAGTAGGTTACTAATTATTTGTGTGTGCCGAGAGGGGGTTACTAATTGGTGATTTTGCCACGTGACTTTTGCCTGAGTTACGCCCCTCCTCTCAGCAGTAGCGCGCAGAACTTGAAGCAGTCTAGCAGGAGGTGCACCGGCGTGCGTGGCAGCCTGCGCCTGTGTGCATTCGTTTCCCGCCCAAGGACCGGCGCAGAGGCCGCGTCCTTGCCACAGCCCCGCCCAGGAATGCCCCGCCCCAGGAATACCCGACCACGCCCCCGTCGTGCCCCGCCCAGCCCAATTGGTGCTACGCCACAGTTTGATTCCCACCACCATGGGAACCTGTTGCTAAAATTTTTGGATCCCACCACTGGCTGTATCCAGTGGTGGGATTCAGCAGATTCGCACCACTTCGGCGGAACTGGTTGTTAAAATGCCTCTTGTAAACAATCACTTGTTAAATTATTTAAATCCCACCACTGGAACTGGTTGTTAATGATTTGAATCCCACCACTGGCTGTATCTCAGTAATGCCCCAGTACACCTTCAAGTATTTCTCTTATACAAACATTAGTACATTGTTAAATAACTAGTCAGCACTTCTACAATTGCTTCCCTAATCTCTGCAGGGATAGCTATTAACTTAATATTGAAAACCCAACATGAGCGACCAGCTACCGGATATATTCTGGCTTCGATAAGTCTTTGGAGGCTTGTGAGTGCGTGGTATCTACAAAGTAAATATGTGCACCACTGTTCACATTTATATTACAGTTCCAAATCTTAAGACAGAGCTTCCATTCTACTTACTTTCAGTATTGGTCAATAAGTCACATATAAGATTGTTCTTACAAAAATCTGAAATAGAATACATATACATGAGCAAGTCCCTATTTAAATACAGGCATTCTATTCGAATGACTCTTAAAAGGCAGGTTAAGAATCAGAAATAGAACAGTTACCAAGTCAGACTTTATTTGTCTCTGCAAAGTAAGGTGACCAAATGGTCACCTTTGTGAACCGGGACGGGGGGTAGGCGGCCACAGGGTGGGAAACGGGTGGGAAACGGCAGCGCCTCAGAAGGCCGTGCTCCTGCGGCCGTGCACGCGGGAGGCTGCCGCACTGCCTTGCGCCCCAGAAGGCAGTGTGGCAGCCTCCCAAAAATCGGGACAATTGAAATAACCTGCGGGACGCGGGACAAATTGTTTGAAGGCGGGACTGTCCCACCAAAAGCGGGACGTCTGGTCAGCCTACTGTAAAGCTTTCTCTTGCCTCAAAAATATCCTTGAGACAAGAGAGCCCTGGCGGGCATTTGAAGGCCAGTTGTAAGCAAGCACACCTCCTCTCAGATATTGATAATTAAAGTGGTACAGTTCATAAAAAAGCAGAAAAGTCCAGGTTAGAATTATATCTGCATGAGAGAAATACTTGAAGGTGTACTGGGGCATTACTGAGATACAGCCCCATAAATGTATATATTATAGACTTGGGAAACTCATAAATTATACAGCCTATGACTGCTACCCTTATTGGGTGGAAAAAATTGCTTGCTTGGTAACTTCAGTTGCACACCCCTTTTCTATTATATATCTAAGGCTGTTGACCTCAGCAGATATCCATCCATGCTAACCTTGTGCCAAGGTAATCATTTTGATCTAAATTTCCATAGAAGTTCCAATATGGAGCAGTTGTGACCTTGTGTAATGTCATGAAGAGATACGTGAATAAACATAAATGTCCTGTGTTTGATACTAAGCATGGATGCGTGCGAGATTTTACCATTCCAAGCCCTGCCAGAAGTTTTTAGAGCAGAGCGTCAATGTTTTCGGTCCCGAAAGCTAATCACTTAAGGTTACTTTTAATGTGTGCTTGTTCTGAGACTCGCCTCCTGCAGGCAGTTTTGCAAGAATGCTTTTAGGTTGTTTGTCGTCGTGCTTTACACATGGCTGTACTTCCCCTTGAATGTGCATGGAGCGGTGGGCCTGGGTTTAATGTGCAAATGACGTGCGTGTCCTGAATGAAGACAGGGAAAGACATCCTTTCTCCTTGACTTCTTTGAGCAACCTGATCCGTCACTGAAAATGTTTCAGTTTCCAGTTAGACAATGACTGGGTGTTGGATTATTAAACTTAATATTTAGCAGAGAGCGGAATAAGAGACCATGAGACAGTTGCTGGTTTTTTATGAATGAGTTTACTTACTAAAGGAAGGTTTCACATGGAAGAAAATATAGAATACCTTTCTATTCTAATCACTTGCTGGTTACATTGCTTAGGACCATGTGATCCCACACGGTGCCTATTTAGGAAGGCAGAGATTCACCTCTTGTGGTGATCTCAACAATGTGGCATCGTGTTCGAGAAGTGAGTGAGACAAAGAAACATACTTCACTTTATAACCTCTGCTTACGTGACCTGTCTCACACAGGCAATGCCAGGGTTAACTGATCAATATCTTAGGCCCCTTCCGCACACGTAAAATAATGCATTTTCAAACCACTTTCACAACTGCTTGCAAGTGGATTTTGCTATTCCGCACAGCTTTAAAGAGCACTGAAAACAGTTTGAAAGTGCATTCTTCATGTGCGGAATGAGCCTTAATCAATTGAGCTGACCATAAAAACTCTGACCTCAGTAACTAATGAGTAACTATCTGAATTGTAACAAACACTTGCAAATCCCAACACTGGGTTCTGAGCCATAACAATCCATGGGAATCTTTTCTTGCATAAGGCGTCCCCTTTTGCTTCCCCTTTTGTCTTTGTCTTTTGTCTCTGCTAGTCTCAGCTTTGCTGAACGAAATAGCATCCTAGTATTAGATTTATTAATCTATTGCAAACAAAACAATAAAGAGTCTTTCACAGACTCGGAACTTTCATGAGCCGCAGCTTGCTTGCTAAGAGCCTTGTCATTTGGCTTCGTCTGTCCGTCTCTTCACTTCCCTAGATGGGTGCTGTAGTTGGAGATTCTTGATATGAAACCTCCAAAGTGAGCAGACAGATCAACAAGGCCAGATGGATCCTTGTGAGCCATCTTCGACCAGACAGGCCCAGCAAAGGTTTCCCCTACATCTTCCTCAGCATATCATCAGGGATCCATCACTCTCCTGGTAGATTCAGCATGGGCAAAAGAAAATACTTCTTTTCACAGCAAGTGATAATAATCTAACAGCTGCCTTGCTGTATGAGATCTTGTTCTATCTCTCCCTAGTAGTCTATTTTCAAAAGAAACAGTATACATGTTGAACTCTGAGTCACTGGGAATGAGATCTATGTGATACAAAGGCATCTGTGAATCAGTTCTTCGAGCAAATATATTCTGTTGTATTGCATTAGGTGTTTCTGACAATATACTTGTGGCTAATACACAAAAACCCCTGAAAAATAAAATTCCTAAGAAAAACTGGCAGTATTTGAAAACGTTCTGTGTATTTCTTGTAACATCTTACCAGGAACTGAGAAACATGTCCAAATCTTGTAACAGCGTCTCAGTTGAAACAGCAGCATCACTCTGTAAATAACTGCCTGGTACTGAAACTTGCTTGTTTTCTCTTTGTGACAATGCCAAACAACTTAGTTTTAATAAATGTTTCGGGTTCCTTTTTAACCGTTCAAAATCCTCTAGTACCAATTCATTTCTGACAAGGAATAGAGCGGGGAAATATAGTGACATCCTACAACTTTCTGGGAAGGTCCCATTGGGCAAAGTGGGCAGCTGCCCAGGGCGCCCCCTTGTGGTGGGTGCAAAAAATTCAGGTTTGTTTGTGGGTTTTTTGGTATTTTAGTGGGTTTTCCATTTTTGGCCTGCAGGGGGTGCAGTTTTTTAGACTAGCAGCACCAAACTTTCAGGGATGTTTTGGGAGACTCTCCTGATGCTATCACCCAGGTTTGGTGAGGTTTGGTTCAGGGATTCCAAGGTTATGGACTCCCAAAGGGGGTGCCCCATCCCCCATTGTTTCCAAAGGGAGCTAATAGGAGATGGGGCTATCCCTTTGAGGGTAGATAACTTTGGACCCTCTGAACCAAAATTCATCAAACCTGGGAGGTATCATCAGGATATTATCTTACTGGTACCACCCAGGTTTTGTGAAGTTTGGTCCAGGGGATCCAAAGCTATGCACTCCCAAAGGAGGTGCCCCCATCCCCCATTGTTTCCAATAGGAGATAATAGAAGATGGGGGCTACACCTTTGAGGGTCCATAACTTTGGACCCCCTGAACCAAACTTCACCAAACCTGGGTGGTATCATTAGGAGAGTCTTCTAAAGATACCCTGAAAGTTTGGTGCTGCTAGCTTAACAATTGCACCCCTGACAGCAGGCATCCCCCAAATTTCCCCAGATTTTCCTTTTAACCCCCCCCCCCCCCCGGGTTTGGCATGGATTTAAATGGAGAATCTGAGGTGCCTAGTTTAAACATTGAAAGTGATGCTGTTTCAGGGTGGGGTAGAATTAACCCCCAAATAGCATCACTTTCAATGTTGTTTAAACTGGGAACCCCAGATTCTCCCTTTAAGGTGGATTTAAAAGGAGAATCTGGGCTCCCTAGTTTAAACACCATTGAAAATGATGCTGTTTGGGGGTGGATTCCAGCATCACTTGTTTAAACTAGGGAGCCCAGATTCTCCTTTTAAATCCACCTTAAAGGGAGAATCTGGGGTTCCCAGTTTAAATAACATTGAAAGTGATGCTGTTTTTCCCAATTGGGGGGACTGGATACAACACCATAAAATGTTTTCATAGCAGTAATAAAACATTTTGAAAGCATCTTGAAAATGTTTTTTTAATTATTTCTGCTGTGTGGCATGGCCTATTGCTGTGTTCAGATTTGTGAGTTGGGGCATGTTCTATAATGTGATGGTGACTTTAAAATGACCTGGTGTAAAAAATCATTGTTTGGTCACGGTGGGGGAAGGTGGCTGCCAATGGGTGTGTGTGTGTGCCAAACTCCAGTTTGCCTAGATACGCCACTGGGCATAGCTACAAGGGGTTGGGGGTGCGCGCGTGGCACCGGGCACACGCCTGGGGGGGCATCAAACTCAGGTTTTGCCCAGGGCTCCAGTTTGCCTAGTTACGCCACTGAGGTCCTTAGGACTGGGGGGTGGGAGCCCAATTTATTGAACAACTATATGTTAACTTAAGGGTGGAACAAGATTTGTATACCTTAATAATATCACTCCCAGGCTACGCTCATAAAATAAGAGCCTCTCAGTTCCTGAGGGAACAGACTGATTTCCTTTTGGATGGAAAAAATTTCCTCAGTGTGTCAGAAAGAGTTAGGTCAACACACATGCCTTTTTGGTTGTCACAATAATATCATTCATTCATTCATTCATTCATTCATTCATTCATTCATTCATTCATTCATTCATTCATTCATTCATTCATTCATTCATTCATTCATTTAGTTTTATATACCGCCCTACCCCCGAAGGGCTTTAACGCAGGGGTGTCGAACTCATTTGTCACAAAGGTTGGACCTGGCTTAGGGTGGCGGCGGGTGCCTTGGCTGGCCCCAGAATGGCACGGTGGGGGGGGGGGGGGGGGGGGGTCTGGACTGGACAGCCCATAGGAAGAGTAGCATGGCTTCCTTGAGAGGGCCACATGTTCGACATCCTGATTTAACGTGAACCAATCCTGAGAAAGATTCTCCATGTTCTGTTTTCCAGACTTCACCGTTCAGCTCCTTGGCCAATGAGAAGACTCTATTTGACTGCAGAAGAGTAAGTGAAAGGTTTTCTGTGTTTTCAGCTTCCTTTCTCAGATACCAAAAGGTTGTTTGTTGCTCATCCACTCGGTGGACAGTGACGTGAAGGTTGATAGCGCCTGTAATTAAATAATAGAAAACAAAACATTGGACGCTTGACCGATGGTGGGTCAAACAAAGGTAAAATCTCTTTCGATTTGCCATTAGTGGGCACAGAGTGGATTATGCTACGCTTCTTCTTGTGTGGCCATTTCAGTTTCAAAAGGAGTAGAAACCAGAAAAAAGAAAAGAAAAGAAGAACATGCAATTTGCCAGCGCAATCAAGACAATATTAATCCCTCTGTCCTGTTTGGTAACATCGTTCGAAGGTTTTATTTCCTTTTTACAGCGTAATAGCAAAGTAATGACCACAGAGTGAGGAACCAAATGGGTGTTCTGATATTTATGTCTGGCTGGGAATCGTACCGGCCATTTGGAAATAGGCGTGTGGCTTAAATGAATGGTAATGGGTGCATTTATGATGGCAAAAGGCTTGGTAATAGCACATTTTAAAGTCTGAAATGTCCAAGGCTGTCCAGTGCTGAGAAACCTAATTCCCTCTTTCGGGCCATGTTTTTATCTGTCACTTTAATCCACCGTTTAGCACTTGCAATGGATCAAGAAAGCAGTTGACTTTATAACGCTCTACGAGTGGCATGCTTTCTTTCTTTCCTGTTCTGTGCCATATTCCTCTCTACGTCTTGAAGGTATTCTGTTCAAGATTATTTTCTTTTCCTAGGCTATTTAAATAGTCATAAAATTTTCTTCTCAAATGAATGAGCCTGTTCCCCTCTTTCTTTCTCATCTTACAGAAATTTTGCAAGTCGTTGCAGATTTGTGACGCTGTTCAAAATAGATTTTTTTGTCTCTGGGTGGCCTCCTTCTTGGGAAAGGGGTTTAGAAGTTTGTGGGTCCTATCCCTTAAGGCCGGTTCTGATTTTTCTGTAAGGTAGTTGGATGTAGGGATGCTCAACTACCTAACTATTGGTTTGGCTGACATCGGTGACAAAGGGAGGGGGAACTGCGCCCGGGGCATGAACTGCCTGTGTGTGTCCACCCCTCCCCACCCCTCCCCTAAATGCCCCACCCCTAAACACCTCCGACACGCCCCCTGGCCCCGCCTCCCCACGTGACTGCAATGGCGGCGTCTGGGACGAGTCTGGCTGACATCCCGTTTGCTGGTGGCGGTTCGGGCAGCCCCACCTCACATTTTTGCAACTTTGAATGGCTTGTCACTGAACTTTGTTTATGTAAAATTATGTACTTATTTCTGATCTGATATAATGTTGGATGAAGAAATGCATATATGAAGTGTATGGAAACACCTGATTTACTGCAAACTTTCAATTATAAACTGGTTAAAATATGCCACGTGGTTGTGGTGATAGCCTTTTGGATACAAATTGAAATTTTGCACTGTTAATGTCAGACCTGGGCATTATACGGCCCGCGGGCCACATCCGGCCCGCCGGATGACCCTGACTGGCCCGATGACAGACCTGGCCCTGGCCTAAGAGGACCTGTTTAGAACCGCGCTTATTCTTCCCCTAACCCTCCCACTTCCCCCCTCACCTTGCCACTGCGCCGGAAAGGGCCTCTGAGAAAGGCCACTCCCCTCGCGCAGTGGCTTCTGGGGCGTTCCCCTCTTTTGAAAGCCCCACAGAAGCCGGTTGCATTGGCTGCCTGCTTCTGCAGGGCTTTCAAAAGTGTCTCGCCCCTCTGCCTTGCTGGGGAGCGAGGCGCCTTTGAAAGCCCCGCAGAAGCCGGTTGCCTTGGTTGCCTGCTTCTGCAGGGCTTTCAAAAGCAGTGTTCCGCTGCCTTTAACGCCAGGGGAGCGAAGCCTTTAAGCCCACAGAAGCGGTTGCATTGGCTGCCTGCTTCTGCAGGGCTTTAAAGGTAATCTCGCCCTCTGCCTTGTTGAGGAGCTTGAGTCTGGCAACCCGCGAGAAGCCGCTGCCTCAGTTTGCGGCTTCTTCGAAAGGCGCTGTGCTTTCAAGCCTCGTGCCGCTCACCCCTTTGCTTTCGGGGAGCTTGAGCTTTTGAAAGCCCCGCATGCGGCCCTATGGAAAAAATAATTGCCCACCCTTGGTTTATGTAGTACTTGTGTATCCATTCCCCTGTATGCATTGCATGATGACTGGCACTTTGAAAAAGAGCAATGAAAATATATTGGGACGGTCAGGAGTACTGAACTGGAAGATTGTGTCCGCGCCTCCAAATCAAAACACAGACCTTCACCTCTATTCTCCTCTCACCTATCTAGCACCTGCCCTGCACCTGCCACCTGATATTATGTTTGACTGAGCAATGCTTATGGTACCAAACATCTGTGGAGGTATGCAAGCGATAGAATGCATTCCAGGTTGGAATGCACAGTGAGTTTCAAGGAGGCTGCACAGCGACGCTTGCGAAATATTTTCCTCGAATCTCCATAAAATATTCATGACACCTTCGTGTATTTGCACAAAACCTCAGCGCCAGCTCCCTCTGCCCTGTCTGGCAGGAAATATCTGGGGCACAGGTGTTTGCGCTATGAGCTTGCTACCCTGTGGGTTTGTTTTTAATTTACCTGGTTGATATTTCACTTTCCTGGACAGGGTAATCTTCATTCGGGAAAAGAGATTATTGGAACCACATGGTATATAATGGGACACGGAAAGCTGTAGACGTCTCATCAATTCCCTGCAAGCCCTTCTTTTCTGTTTAAACATATCTCCCCCAAACAATAATGCTAATGGCTGTTTGCTTAATATTCCACGCTAGCGCTTGATCTTTGACTAGTTTGGGCAGACGAGTATTAATTCTGGATTCCAAGAGTGCTCTGCTCAGGAACTGCCTCTAGCAAGATGAATCCAATGGCAGATAACAAAATGTTTAACTTGGGTGGTTTTTATCTGGAAGAGGGTGATGGAAACATGGTGCCTTTCTGCGCCAAGTATTCAATGTCTCTGCATTCTCAGGTCTTTCCATGTATCTGTGTCTGTATATACATAGACACAGACACACATATATATACACATATATACATGAAAAACCTGGCCATACAGCAGATCTGTCTGTCTGTCTGTCTGTCTGTCTGTCTGCCTGCCTGCCTGCCTGCCTGCCTGCCTGCCTGCCTGCCTGCCTGCCTGTCTGTTTGTCTGTCTGTCTGTACCAGCATGGTGTGGTGGTTAAGAGCAGGTGAATTCTAATCTGGAAAACTGGGTTTGATTCCCCACTCCATCTGAGTGGCAGAGGCTTATCTGGTGAACCAGATGTGTTTCCACACTCCTACACTCCTGTGGGTGACCTTGGGCTAGTCACAGTTCTCTTCGAACTCTCTCAGCCCCACCTACCTCACAAGGTGTCTGTTGTGTGGAAAGGAAGGAAAAGGAGTTTGTAAGCCACCTTGAGCCTTCTTACAGGAGAGGAAGGTAGGGTATAAATCCAAACTCCTCCTCCTCCTCCTCCTCCTCCTCCTCCTCCTCCTCCTCCTCTTCTTCTTCTTCTTCTTCTTCTTCTTCTTCTTCTTCTTCTTCTTCTTCTTCTTCTTCGCTATTTCTTCTTCTTCTTCTTCTTCTTCTGTTGCCTTCTTCTTCTTCTTCGCCTTTCTATCGCTGTTGTTGTTGTTCGTAAGTATTCGCCGTTTCGCTCTTCGTCTTCGCCTTCGCCTTCTTTGTCCTTCTCGCTACATCGCTATCATCATCATCATCATCATCATCATCATCATCATCATCATCATCATCATCATCATCATCATCATCGCCTGCCTGCCTGCCTGCCTGCCTGCCTATCACGGCCCCTACACGCAACAACGGCTAACTGAGGCTGTTGTACTTTGGTCATATTCTGAGAAGACAAGAGACATTGGAAAAGACAATAATGTTAGGAACGGTTGAAGGCAGCAGGAAAGCAGGAAGACCCAACATGTGACAGATTGACTCCATCAAAGAAGCCATGACCCTCAGTTTGCAAGATCTGAGCAAGGCTGTTAATGATGGGAAGTTTTGGAGGACATTGATTCACAAGGTTGCCATGAGTAAGAAACAACGTCAGCTGTGGGAGGACGAGGGGTCAGAAAGTTGTGGGTGAGGTTGTACCGATACAGAGGAGGAAGTGCAGGTGACAGCAGGAAGGCCAAGGACCAAAAAGTGGCAGCGAGGGAAACTTTAAAAATAATTCTTCCTGATTCAGTCTTCTGTAGACATTAATACAGTTACGGAATGGGCAGAAATGGAGTTGGCAGACAGGCTCTTCCCAAGAGTTCTATCATCTCGTGTTTATCTGGGGCCCAACCATTTCTTTCGAATAGATATTTTGTTCTACTGAGTGTGGATACGCAGGGGTCTTATCACCTGACTTAATTACAGCTCAATTCCGATCCGTTTCTCCGAGCTAAGAGTGCACAAAGAGAAAAAGCTTTTGTTATTTCTGATGCCATATCTTGATTTCCTTAGTGCCTCTCTTGACAACATCATTTTCCCCCAGACTGTTTGAAATTCCAGTCTGGGCTTTGTCTTTATTCTGTCAGTCTGTCGCTTGGTGGACTCTGTCATTGTTATGACAGGTTTTGAGAGTATCTGGATTTGATGCCTCGGAGTGCTGTATGAACGCATGCAAAGAGGGGAATAAACAGTGCAAATGGGGTGGGGGGAAGGGCCTTGAAAAGCTGTCATCCAAGTGGTTTCAGCCAAATTGTCCCTAATTACCTTAGCGTGCTGGAGGAGCTCCTGGCTCTGCATGCAGATAACATTCTGGGGTTGTTTCTGCACTGTCCAAACATCCTGGGTTGAGCAAGGGAAATATCCCAGTTTGGTTGCACGGTTCGCACGGTTCCCGCTCCTAAAGTGGGTTTGTCCCGCAATATTTCCCTCATCCCGGAATTTTCAGAAATCGCCCATTTGGCGATTCTTTTCAAAAAACCCATGTTGAACCTGCTATCATGCAAACACCATGGGAGCAGAACCAGTTAATTTTTCCGGCCCAGCCGCTTGATCTGGGCTTCTTTCTGACAGCCGCATCCACAGAGGCTGCAAGTTCAAACTTCAGCTGGAGCTAGATCCAGGCAAGATAGAGAGGTTAACCGGCTGCTTCCCCCTGTCTGACAAATAGAGAGCTGTTGGGACGCTCTATTTTGCAGCCAGTATGTATTGTCTTTTCTTCTATAGAACCACAGCATACATGCAGCCTGGTTTCAGCTCTGAATTCACAAAGACAGCAGGATTGTAGTGGTCAGATCCAGAGAAGGAATAAAAGCCCCAAGACAGCGATGGAAAAGCATTCTTGGCTGCTACTCCGTCTGAGGCTCCCAGCTGCAGGCATGGGGGCCATAGTGCTCTCCAAGGCTTTAAACCTGTGCAGTCAGACCAGTCTGAATTTTAATGGGCCAAGTGATTTTTGTCCCTTTTGGACTTTTCCAGGGCTACGGCTGCTTGTTTCTTTGCTTAGCTAATTAAAAGTTAAAGACGTATTGGCAAAAAGGTAGCCAGCTTGACAGCCAACCAACAAACTGATTTAATTACTGAACTTTAGATACCTAATGAGGGATGAAGCAGCCCAATTTACAGAAATGCGCTCCTCTTTAATTAGGCAAGGAAGAAATTTTCGGGGAAGGGGCAAGAACGTGGTCATAATTGCTTGGTCTTCCATCTGGCCTGAAGAGCAGCAAAGACCAAAATAACCTCTCTCTCTCTCTCTCTCTCTCTCTCTCTCTCTCTCTCTCTCTCTCTCTCTCTTTGCAAAATGGAGCCTCAAGAAATGGAAATAAAAGCGAATCATTTTTCTAGATGGAAAACTCAATAAAACTCAAAACGCCACCAGTCTTGAGATGGATTTATGCCCCATCTCATATAACTGAAGGATTAATGCCTCATTTCATATAATTGGTTGTTTCCAGTTTGGAAAAGGTGTCAGTAAGATTCTGAGCATGAATTAAGACTCATTACTGTCAAATTCCCAAGTTGCTCAGGGATTTGGAGTTATAATTATTTCAGGACATGTCAGGAGGAAGTTACAGAGGCATCAAATGTTAATCTTTTTTCAAGTGAGATCTGTCTGTAATAGGGCTGCCAAGTCCCTAGTTCCTAGTTCACCCACTGGTTTAAGTACCAATAGGAGAAAACTAAACCAAGAGAATTGGCCTGACATCACTTCCGATATTGGTCCTCTCTAGGAATTGCTGGAAACTCTATGGTTTTCCCAGTAAATCTTCCAGTGATTCCTAGAGAAGTGTGACATCACTTCCAAGTTTTCCCCAGCTGTTATATCAGAATGTCATTTCCAGTAGTCCCCAATGTCCCTCCCTCCTGTCTCCTATTGGTTGGGTTGCCAGCTCTGGGCTGGGAAATAGTAGGAAGTTTGGGGGACAGAGTCGGGGGGCGGGGGTGAAGTTTGTGGAGGGGCCTCAGCAGAATACAATCGCATAAAGGTCTATCATCCAAAACCACCATTTCTCCAGAGGAACTAACCTCAGGACATCAGTTGTGACATGGAGGTTGGCAACCGCACCTGCTAATGATGTCACACCATTGGTCCAAAAAGCCCTTTAAAAAAAAAAAATTCCACTGCTGCTTGAAGCAATGGCTGCAAATAGGAGTCAAGGGCAGGGCCAATGTAGTGTAGTGGTTAAGAGCAGGTGCACTCTAATGTGGAAAACCGGGTGTGATTCCCTGCTCTGCCACTCGAGCTGTGGAGGCTTATCTGGTGGACCAGATTAGCTTGTATACTCTAACGCATGCCAGCTGGGTGACCTTGGGCTAGTCACAGTTCTTCTGAGCTCTCTCAGCCCCACCCACCTCACAGGGTGTTTGTTGAGGGGGGGGGAGGGAAGGGAAAGGAGATTGTAAGTCCCTTTGAGTCTCCTTATAGGAGAGAAAGGGGGGATATACATCCAAACTCTTCCTCCTCCACAATCAGTGGGAGTATGGGAGGCTTTGGATTTGGCAGCCAAGGACTAAGCGGAAAAGGATTCATTCAGCCATGAAAGTCACTGGGTGACTTCAGGTCAGACACTCACTCACAGCTTAACCTAGTTTATTTGGCTGTTGTGAAAAGAAAAAAAAGAGAGGAAAAAATAATGTTTGTTTTCCTCAGCTTCCTTGGAGAAAAGCAGAATTAAAATATAGATCGTGGGTGAGAGTGTGCATACTTGGCCCAAGGTCATCGTTCATTAATTTCTTGCTAGAGTCGGGATATAAAGATTTCCTGATCCTAACCTGACACACTAAACTCTGCATCACACTAGCTCTCCCTGCTGGTGTTATAAGTCAGAAGCATTTGCCTTTCAAGAGACCTAGATCCTCCAAGGAACCTGCCAGACATCGTCTCTAGGTTCTCAAGGCATATGTAGAAAATGTTGTTTAAAAGCAATCATGGTGTGTGTGAGAGAGAGTGTGTGTGTGTAAGAGGATTTAACCCTCTCCTCTCTGCACACACACCCCATTTCCCCACAAAAGTCAACTCGCTTTTCTTGCTCCATGACAGTAGAAGGTAGGTAGAAGGTAAACGTCCTGTCTTCAAATTAGGCCTAGCATTTTGTGGATTCGTTTCAGACAAGGATAGTTAGAATTTTTTTTTTTTAAAAAAGAATATAAGTTAAACAAAGCAGTTCCACTAGCCCACAGGTGTCAAACTTGCAGCCCTCCAGATGTTATGGACTACAGTTCCCATCATCCCCTGCCAGCATGATGATGGCAGGGGATGATGGGAACTGCAGTCCATAATATCTGGAGGGCCACGAGTTTGACACCTATGCGCTTACCTGTCCCCTTGTCAGTTTGCTGGCAGAGGGGACATTACAGGCAGGAGGGGCAGACCTAGGTAAACCCACTCTCACAATTGTTTGAAAGTGGATTTTGCTATTCTGCACAGTAAAATCCAGCTGCAAAGTGGATTGAAAGTAGATTGAAAGTGCATTATTCTGCACGTGCGGAATGGACCCTAGGCTGATAGTGTCTCTGTATCACCAGCCAAGACCTCTCCCTGCTTCCGGTAAGTCCCCCCTTGAAAGCTGGGGGGGGATCTGGCGACCCTAAATCAAACCCTCCAAAACGAGCAATTTTTTTTAAACTGCAGGTTTTTCTAGATTGTCCTCATCTGCCGAAGATCAGGAAGAGATTTTGAAGTGTGTATAGGGGAAGGTGACTTCAGAGGTTGACATATTGGTATTGGAGAAGAAAGAGACACGCACCCCCCGCCGTTGTATCAAGTGGATTTGACAGCAGCCAACCTCACCAGTGAGAACGAAGTGTGTGTTTCTGTGTTTTCCCTCAGAGCAGTCGGATCAGTTGGCAGCTGTAAAGTCAAAACCTGGCAAGTTAAGGGAGGCTTGCATTAAGGTAGCTCACTGCGCAAACTGAGATATCTAAACTGACAACAGGAGCTGCAGTAACAACCCGTTAATTAAAAAGCTTGGCAGCGAGAGATCTCCATCCTTCAGAACGGACACCTGTAAGAGCCAATGACAGTTCATTGTGTATGTACTTCCCCTCATGCACCTTGGAAACAATTACAGTATCGTGGAGGGATTCCCGCCTGTTGACATTTATCGGATTTTCAATTTCGCTCCATTGATGCTGATCTGGGTCTGAGTGTATTAGCATTTGCTACTGTGTTAAGACTTCACAAAATCTCTGGCACCAGGGAACCAGAGAAATACAACATTTGCTAACAAGGAGAGAGGAACACAGGAAACTCTTCTATCTCGGCCTCTATTCCTTGGTTGGAGTCATTTCAAACAGCTGCTGTCATTCGCGTGGAGGACCCAATAACCCCCCTTTATACATATCACATGAACATTAATAGTGGGTTGCAGTTGGGATAAAGCAACACATTTTCCTGTTCTTGCGTTCACATGCATCCGTGCAGGCAGCGATTGGAGCCCACAGAAACAATGTGGGTTGCTGTTGTGCCTTTGCATCTTTTTTAAAATTTACTTCCCACCGATGCATAGCTACGCAGGCATGCTCAAATGAACCCCCCGCAGCCATGCTGATGTCTCATGATACCATGATACGACCATTTGCACCTGCGCGGCTACGCAGATGTAAGCAGTGAATTTTTTTAAAAAGGAAAGCACAGCTGAATAAAACGCCACCTACCCAGTGGTGGGATCCAAAAATTTTAGTAACAGGTTCCCATGGTGGTAGGATTCAAACTGTGGCGTAGCGCCAATGGGGAAGGGTGGGGCATGACAGGGGCATGGCCGGGCATTCTGGGGGTGGGGCATTCCTGGGCTGGGCTGTGGCAAGGACGCAGCAACTGTGCCGGTCCTTGGGCAGGAAACAAATGCATGCAGGCGCAGGCTGCCACACACGCCGGTGCACCTGCTGCTAGGCTGCTTCAAGTTCTGCATGCTATTGCTGAGAGGAGGGGCGTAACTGAGGCAAAAATCACGTGGCAAAATCACCAATTAGTAACTCCCTCTCGGCACACACAAATTATTAGTAACCTACTCTCGGGAACCTGTGAGAACCTGCTGGATCCCACCTCTGCACCTACCTAACCATTCGCTCACATGCGGCTGCAACCCAGGATTTTTCAAAAGATTTGAGAATAGTGCGATTCTCAAAAAACCCTGTTTGGGGAAAATAACAGGGGTCAGACTCGTTTTAGGGGTGGGATCTGTGCAAAGTGCCCCTCCCCCAAATGGATTTTTCCCTGTTCTAAACCCTTGCTTAATGGCCCGTGCAGAGTGGGCCTTATTGTCGCTTTGGCCAGCATCTTGTTGATAGCTGTCTCCCTCTTCTCCCAAATCCTATGGTATACTCTCTGAAATTAATGCTTAGTAGTCTTTGCCTGAGTACTCACTTCAAAAATCACTTCAATAAACCCAAAAGTCACATTAATCAAGCAACTTAATCTGCAATGTCACTTTCTAGAACAAGTAACTAATATAGACCACTAGCAGGGCACCAGTGCTTCTCTACGCATACTTCATCACAGGCTCTCTATGAATTTCGGGGTGACATTCAACATACTTCTTTATAGCCTGCTTGTGAATTTTGGGGTGACATGCAGCATATTTCATCACAGCCTGTCTGTGGACTGATGGGTTTGTTTTTACATATTTTGCAGCAGCTTCCTGTAGTTGTCTTTTTCTAATGCAATGTGTTATTGCTCTCTTTCACCTGGTGGGCTCCAAAAGACATCATGTGGAAGCAGCCGTTGTATTTTCGGGATGCAGAAAGGAAGTGTTCTGCAATTGGATGCTGATGAGTGAGAAGTTTGTGAAGAGGTTCAGGGTAGGGTTGAAGGGCAGGGAGCTGGACTGTACCGCCACTGCAGCACATTCCTGGGGACTCATCCCACCACTTCAGAGCACGCAGCCACCAGAGCAGAGGGGTGAGTCGGAGGTCGAGAGCAATAAACTTGTCTCCACAGTAATAAATCTGATGTCCATATGCAAAACCTGACAAATGTTTAGTAGTCCAAGACGATAGTGTGGTTTGTAATCTGTTTTGATAGTATTTGGCTGTAGATGTTGTTAACGTGAGGGTGGATGGAGGAGTACTTTTTCACAGCCTGTCTGTGAACTTCGGGGTGACATTCAGCATACTTTTTTGCAGCCTGTTTGTGAACTTTGGGGTGACATGCAGCATATTTCCTCACAGCCTGATGGGTTTGTTTTCAAATAGGTTCACATGCATTGTGGAGGGCAGTGGTAGAGTGCAGATGGTGAAGGACATGAAGCTCATGGTGTTGAACTGTTACCCTTAGAATGTTCGTGCAGCATGTCTGTGGACTGAGCGGTTGGTTTGCCCTTAGAATGTTCACGCAGATGGCCAGAGATGAGCAATTAAAACAGTAAATAGGTAATAAATCGAGTGCAAGTGAATATTTTGGGAAATCCTTCCTTAGTGAGCACCTGGAGTACGTAAGGAACAGGTGTGCCAGATTTCATGTGTGTGGCTTCGGTGGGTTTTGAGTTCTTTTGATGAGTCTGTCAGTGAGTCAGTCAGTGGTATTTTGCATTTAAAGATATAGATTGGTGTCAGGCTGGGCAGCACTTTTCAATGAAAACAGAGTTGATCATAGACCAAGAAAAATAAGCTGTCCATAATTTTAAGCAGGGGCTCTACTACACTAGAGCGTACCAGTTTTCACATTGTTTTTTGAACTCCTATACCTCAGTCTCCTCATAGGCAGATTTTCTTTTGCCATAACAACTGCCAATTGCATAGATTCTTTTGACCCACTGTTATGCTTACTATGTGCATGGGAGCAGATCAGCCTATTGTCTGATTATTTACTGAATATGGTTTCAGGTAGTTGGCTCAAGGCTGACTCTGTTGGAATTTGGCTAAATAGGGATCAGCCCAGGCCTGTGTATGAGTGCAGTAAAAGAGCTCTTCCAAACAAATATATGGAAAAAAGGAAAAATTACATTTATTTCAAGTAACTTCGGATCTCAGGCATTGTTCCAGGAGAAAAGTAGATAGATAGAAACCCTAGTCTAAAGAGATAGCTTTCCCTAAACAAGTGAGCATTCTAACACACCGTCACCCGTCATGTATGTGCGAGTGTGTTATGCTTCTGTGGGAAAGCTCCAGTAGAAGCAGGTAGCCATTACCATTGTGCTTGGTACAAAGGAGAAGAAGAAACAAAATGGCTGCAGGGTGAAGAAGGAGGAAGTTGGTGGGTGGAGCCTAGACATGGAGAGCAAATAGAACAGCTTAAAGATACATAGCGTCCCCCTATTGTCCGGGCATGCCGAAGTCACTTATTCCAACAGACTCAGCCTTCCATCCTTCTGAGGATGCTTAAATAAGTACTCAACTTGCTGGGGGTAAAGTGTAGATGACTAGGGAAGGCAATGGGATACCACACCGTAAACCCAGTCTGCCTAGTAAACCTCATGATGTGGCATCATCTCACAGATCAGTAGTGATCCAGTGCTTGCACAAGATGCTACCTTTACTGACATTAAAAAGTATTTCAACGCTGAAAATGCAGTTCATTATATTTGGTTTGTGTTCTTATTGTATGTATTGGTTTTAATTTATAGTCTGCCTTTCTCATTATGCATCTCTAGCTATAAAGACACTTGGAATTGCTGATGATTTTCAAAGATGGATAATGAGGAAGCATCCTTACTGGTATTCTAAAGCTTTAGTTTTGTTTAGGACCTATGCAAGTCAGAGAATTAAGAACATAAGAACATAAGAACGTAAGAACAAGCCAGCTGGATCAGACCAGAGTCCATCTAGTCCAGCTCTCTGCTACTCGCAGTGGCCCACCAGGTGCCTTTGGGAGCTCACATGCAGGATGTGAAAGCAATGGCTCTTCTGGGCTTGGCTTTCGTTGCTCCTTTGAGCACCCTGGTCTGTTAAGGCATTTGCAAATCTCAGATCCAAAGAGGATCAAGATTGGTAGCCATAAAATCGACTTCTCACTCCATAAATCCTGTCCAAGTTTCCCCTTTTAAAGCTATATCCAGGTTAGTGGCCATCCACCACCTCCTTCTGTGGCAGCATATTCCAAACACCAATCACACGTTGCATTGTGAAGAAGTGTTTCCTTTTATTAGTCCTAATTCACTTCCCCAGCCTTTTCAATGAATGCCCCCTGGTTCTAGTATTGCTGAGAAAGAGAGAAAAATTTCTCTCTGTCTTCAACTTATTTTCTACCCCATGCATAATTTTATAGACTTCAATCCATATCCCTCCTCAGACGTCTCACCTCTCCAAATGCTGCAGCCTTCTTCCTCATAAGGAAGGTGCTCCAATCCTCTCTCAATCATCATCGTTGCCCTTCACTGCACTTTTTTCTATCTCTTCGATATCCTTTTTGAGATGCGGCGACCAGAACTGGACACAGTACTCCAAGTGCGGTCGCACCACTGCTTTATATAAGGGCATGACAATCCTTGCAGTTTTATTATCAACTCCTTTCCTAATGATCCCCAGCACAGAGTTTGCCTTTTTCACAGCTGCCATGCATTGAGTTGACATTCCCATGGAACTATCAACTAAGACGCCCAAATCCCTATCAACTAAGACGCCCAAATTGTAGTATTCCCTTCCCTCCTGACTAACAACAAGTCTATTAGCAAGCACTATTTAGTTGGTAGATTAATCAACTGGTTTTTAGTTGATTAATCTGGAGCAAATTCAGGGTGCATCTTTGTTTTTGTTTTGTTGTTCTATACGCTGTTCTCTTTTGGCGAATGAAATTCTTGTATTTCTGCATCAGATGGACACATTTTCCAGATGTCTTTTTTTCTCCTCCTTTGAAAGAGGTTTGGTAATGGCTTAGCTGTAATCTGCAATCTATCTTGGAGAAACACATGGAAAGAATCATGACCAGAAAAATAACTAGGTCCTTGGGGCAGAAAAGAAACCAAAATTAGAAGCCTCGCTATCTTTTTTTTTTCCAAATGCCATTTTTACTGGAATCCGTAAATGTTTCTTTATCCTTGCCCTTATTGGTGGTATTCTCTGCACATGAACCTACTACTCCTGAGGTACAAGCACATTGCAAGAGATAGTAACCCATGGCAACAAGGAAGGAGCCTGCTAACTTGAGAAGTGGGTCTTAATTAATGTGTGGAGGTGAAAACATTGAAAAGTTGCCCAATATAGCACAACAGGACCGAGAAAGTGAAACACAGTAATTGCTTCAATTCTCTTCCTTAGCAGCAAACTCCCTGAAATGCATTGCAATTGACCTGGGTGCTCAGCTTCTCTCAAAGTTTGTTTTCTTATCTGTTTCTAATATAATTAACCTTACACATGTTCGATTATCTTTGATTTGGCATGATTCACTGTTACTGAGATAGGCTGCATGGTTGTGACATAAGCCGATATAAGGGCATTTCCTTGGTAGAGGAAGTCAGGTATATTGGTTAAAATGTTAGTCTAAGAGTTCAAATCAGTGGTGGGATCCAAAAATTTTAGTAACAGGTTCCCATGGTGGTGGGATTCAAACTGTGGCGTAGCGCCAATGGGGCTGGGTGGGGCATGAAGGGGGCGTGGCCAGGCATTCTGGGGCGGGGCATTCCTGGGCGGGGCTGTGGCAAGGATGCAGCCACTGCGCCGGTCCTTGGACGGGAAATGAATGCATGCAGGCACAGGCTGCCACGCACGCCGGTGCACCTCCTGCTAGACTGCTTCAAGTTCTGCGCGCTACTGCTGAGAGGAGGGGTGTAACTAAGGCAAAAATCACGTGGCAAAATCACCAATTAGTAACCCCCTCTCGGCACACACAAATAATTAGTAACCTACTCTTGGGAACCTGTGAGAACCTGCTGGATCCCACCTCTGGTTCAAATCCTCGCTCTGCCATGGAAGTTCTCTTGGTGACCTTGGGTTAGCAACATACTTTCTCACTTAAGTATCTCACATGGGTTGTTACTGTGACGATAACCAGGAGGATTGGAGAAAGATGTAAGCAGCTCCACATTGCAGAGAAACACGAGATATAAATATCTAAATAAATGACTGGGGATTTTGATTCACACTAGCAACTGGTTGTGCCCCTTTCTGCACAACGCAAATAAAATATTTTGAGGCTGGAATGTAAAATGTTTCTCGCAGGAATTCCGCACAGCTTTAACACCAAAATGTTTTGGAAGCATTTTATTTTAGCCCAAAATGGTCTGTTTTGGAAATGCTAAACTAGTGATCTTTTTTCCCCTGAAATGGTTTCAAAATGCTTCCTGCTTGCTGTGTGGAGAAATCTTTTATTCCAATGGCTCTTTGCAAAATATCTGCACAACACTTTAAATGTTCTGTGTGGAAAAAGCCAGTGTGAAGAACTGCTCAAATGGTACAGTCTCCCAGGGTCAGCCGCACAGCAGAGTAGCATTTGAAGTGCACTTGAGAGTTGGGGACCAGATATGTTGGACCTAAAAATATCCAGGGAAACCCCCCCCCCCTTAAGTGAACAAAGAAACTCCTTTGGAGGGAACCAGAAAAGCCTACGCATGGGAGGGCATGTGGAGTGTTCCCTGTTTGTGTGTGGTGTATCACATTTTAGACTTTGAACTGAATACTTTTCTGACAATAAATGAGGCATGAAGAGATAAAAGCAACTGCTGATCCCTCCGGCCACTGATGACTTCTTGCTATTTCTTCCATTGAGCCTTTTAAGCTTTAGGCTGCATTCAAATTGTTTTGTTTTTGCTTTTAACACGGAGCCTGGAATCCTTACATCCAAGCGCTCCTTTTAACCTCCCCTTCTATACTCTTTTCAACATAAAGAAGACAGTGCGATCGTGCATTCCATAGCGGAAGCCGAATGAGCATGTCTCTGCATTTCAAAGAGGCCCCGATTCTTTTTTTTAAGGCTAAAGAATCGCATCGACGCGCTGACTTCGTCAAACCATTATCCTTGGCGATGTTAAACAGAGCACTTTCATGAAAGCTTTTTATAGTGCTCTGGATGGCTTGTAGCGACATTTTTGCTTTTCTATAGTTGTGACCGCCATTTTGTAGACTCCATGCCGCTGCGGGAAACAAAATGGCGGGTGTAACTGTAGAAGAGCGGAAGAGTTGCTGTCGGCTGTTCGAAGCCCTTTAAATTCTCTTTAATTGAAAGGGCTCTGTTTAACCTTGCGAAGAATAATAGTTTGGGAGAAGCTGGTGCTTCAGTATGGTTCCCTAGCTTTAAAAGAGAATCAGAAATGGGGAAAGCAAGCAAGCTCTAGGACCCTGGCATTCTTCCAAACAAAAAGTCCATGAAGATGTGGCGTATTGATTCCCACATCTTCTGTGAAAAATAACTTCTTCATGCTATGAGAAGAAAGAGTTATGGAGGTAGTAACCTAAAGGGTGACCCATATGAAGTCACCTTTGTGAACAGGGATAAGAGTGGAATTAGGTGGCTGCGGTAACTTGCGTGTGCGTAGCCACAGAGCCATTATGATAAGATTACTGCAACTTCTGGGGCTTACCCGTTTCCCTGCCACCCTGTGACAGGCCGGGAAACGGCAAGCCCCAGAAGGCCATGCTCCTGCGGCCGCGCGCAGGGGAGGCTGCCACACTGCCTTGCGCCCCAGAAGGCAGTGCGGCAGCCTCCCCAAAATCGGGACAATTAAAATAACCCGCGGGACACGAGACAAATTGTTTGAAGGCGGGACTATCCCGCCAAAAGTGGGATGTCTGGTCAGCCTGGTGTAACCACGATTGAAGACTTCCTGGTTTTGATCTAACCTCAGTTTGGCTATGATATCCAAGGTTCGAACTAGATATCACATTTAATACGTTGGGTTGCCAGCTTCCAGGTGGGGCCTGGAGATCTCCTGGAATGTCAGTTTATCTCCAGGTGACAAAGATCAGTCCCCTTGGAGAAGCTGGCTGCTCTGGAGGGTGGGCTTTATGGCATTACACCATAAGGAAGTCTGGCCCCTCCCAGTTGGCAGTTGGTAGTCTGACTAATATGTGACAATCATGGGGATTGGCAGTGCCAATTCCAGCCCCTGTAGTGGTCATGTAACGGTCATGTGTTAGGCATCACATCTGGTTTAGCTCAATTGCGGGCACTCAACTCGCTCAGGTTTGTTTCTTGCCCACAAACCAGGAATCCTGTATCGAGCTATAACAGTGTTGCTGCCCTAGGAATTCTTGGGGGTCTGGGCAAGAAATAATCACTGGTGAGTTGAAACATCTGAATTTGGACATCATCACTAATTATACCAGTTCAATCTCAAGGAGGGCTTATTAACCATGTCAAAATTAATCCCATGCCCTTTAATGAAGGGCTACTTGTGTTCGTGTCTGTGTGGTCATCATGCTATGGTTTCCAACAGAGGTGGGATCCAGCAGGTTGTCACAGGTTCCTGAGAGGGGGTTACTAATTGGTGATTTTGCCACGTGATTTTTGCCTTGAAGCCATTGCGCCTCCCTCACTCTCAGCAGTAACGCTTGATGCAGAACTCTGGAAGCAGTCTAGCAGGTGCATGCGTGGCAGCCTGCGCACCGGCGTGGCAGCCACCACCCTGATGCATGGCAGCTCCGCACTCCGCGCAAGTATCTAGATTTCCTGCCCAAAGAGACCCGAGGCGCCCGGCCCGGCTTGACTCGTCCTGCCACCCAGCCCTGCCTGCCACTTCAGGAATGCCCCACTCCCAGAATGTTACCGTGCCACACACTTGTCGTGCCCCGCCCAGCCCCATTGGCGCTACGCCACTGTTTGAATCCCACCACCATGGGAACCTGTTACTAACATTTTTGGATCCCACCACTGGTTGCCAACCTCCATGTAGGGCCTGGAGATCTTCCAAAATTATAACTGATCTCTGGACTACAGAGAGCTGTTCTCCTGGAGAAAATGGCTGCTTTGGAGGATGGGTTCTCATCATAGCCCTGCTGGAGTCCTTTCCTTCTCCGAATCCCCGCTCAGGTTCCCTTCCCAAATCTCCAATGATTTCTCAACCTGGAGCTGGCAACCTTATCAGCCTTGGAAAATGGCTGCGATGGTTTGGGAAAGGTGGCTTGGGTTGATTAGCAGTTTCTACAGGGTTTCTGTTCTGCTGTATGTGAGCATATAAAGCAATAGAAAAGGCTGTCCAGTGTTTGTCATAGAACTGGAGGGCAGCAGAAAATGGAAGTATCTTTTTTAAGAGTAAGATGTGCCGGTCATTTCAGAATCTGGTCAGCTGACAGACTTAGTTCAAGAACATGGGCCATTTTAAAGCTGACAATAAGTGGATTACACAGAATGAAACGAAGCTGTAGTTTTTCTTTTCTCCTGTAAAGCGCTTAGTCCTGTGGCTGGGCTGAGCTGTGTGTTGCAGTCACAGCTCATTGCGTCCTGGGTGTGTTTTACGAACGCTTCAGGCTTTTGCATGCAAGATGTCCATGTAATTTTTTACAAAAGGCGTATCTGTGTTTGACTTCTTGTTATGTCAGAGGTTAAGTGCCTTTGGCCCCCTCCTAGATCGTTGTTCAGTTTTAATGAATTATCTCTCACTGTGGTATTTCTCCAGTCTATAATATAGCTAGTCTGAAAAACCGGGGAAATGAGATTGTTCCAAGTATGTTTTTGCTGTGCTAGAAAAGGGTTCCAGCATTATTTATTCTTTTTTTTGGCTCCACTTATACTCCTGTTTTTCTTTCAGAAACTCAAGGTAGGTTACAAAAAGTTAAACATGAATAAAACCCAACAATAAAAGCTACCTGGAAAATTTCTGTGAACATTGAAACTGCACAAAATTCCATTAAAAAAAACCTCCCTGGAATTACAATTTCTGGAATGACAGTGGATCTCCACTCTACAGGGATGAGTTCCCTTGGAGAAAATGGCGGCTTTGGCAGACTATATGACATCATATCCCTGCTGAACGCCCTCCCCCAACTCCTTTCTCCTCAGGCTGCCCCCCTGCTCAAAATTTCCAGAAATTTCCCAACAGATTTGGCAGCCCAAACAGAGGCCTTGAAATGCTGTGTGACGGGCAAACATCCATCAGTGAAGCATTCTCCTTTCTGCAATCCTAGGCCAGTGATAGCGAACCTTTTTGAGACCGAGTGCCCAAATTGCAACCCAAAACCCACTTATTTATCGTGAAGTGTCAACACGGCAATTTAACCTAAATACTGAGGTTTTCGTTTAGAAAAAATGGTTGGCTCTGAGGCATGCGGTACTCGGGAGTAAGCTTGGTGGTAGTCAAACAAACAACAAACAAAGAACCTTTATTGGCATAACAACATTATATACACAGATCCACTTAGCCAAGTAGAGGGAAGCTAAAATAAATGGACAGGTAGAGAAGGCTGATGTTCAGGATTTCCTCCTAAAGCGTTGTTTTATATACAGGTCCAAAAATTTGGTGACTGCATCGTTTACATCACTACTGGAGCTGTCCAACAGAAAGGTGATCTTCTGCAAGTCAGATGCATACTCTTTTTTGAGTAGCAGAGGTGACAGGTGTTTGACTCTAGGTCCTGTGTAAAGTGGACAATAAAGTAGAATATGATCTATAGAGTCTACACAGTTCCCATTGCATACTTAGCGCACTTAGCCTTAGGTGGTAAGGAAGGGTTTTTCTTAATGTATCTCTCCCTGTCGTCTGGGCTGATGGGAAGGGGCATTTACCCAGCGGGCCAGCTATCCCATTGCTCTACGGAGCCTGGGTGAGCACGGTTATCTGGTGCAGGTATTGAGCCCCCTTATTACCAGTGTAGACAAGTGATGCCTAGAGCTAAAGGGGAGAGCAAGTCCTGGAAGCCTTTTCGAGTAGAGGTCTGAATGTTCCCTGGTCAAACAACCTTCTCCTCAGAAGCTGGAAGGAGTCTCTTTAGGAAGAGTAGCATGGCCAGAGATAGTTTTAGAAAAAAAAGCGGGGTTGGCTCCAGAGGGTGTGCTGTTACTTTCGGGGAGTAAGCTTGAAGTGGTAGTCAAGTGGCTTTGCTTTGGAAGCAACCGTACAGCTCTTCCTAACAGGTGAATCCACGACCCTAGGAGGGTTTACTCAGAAGCAAGCCCCATTGCCAGCAAACAAACTTACTCCCAGGTAAAGGATCGCACTTTAGTTCTTTGCATGAAAATCAGTGGGGTTTAACAGTGCTTAACAGGGTTACCTACACTGCTTCCCCAAAACTATGTCTTAGGTTTAATGCTAATAATCGAGCCCAGTGGCCCAGGCCAGCCTAGATGTGTGTGTGGGGACTCTGCGCGTGCCCACAGAGAGGGCTCTAAGTGCCACCTCTGGCACCCGTGCCATAGGTTCGCCACCACTGTCCTAGGCTCTAGGAATTTGTTGAAAAGATTAATATCCCATTTTTTTCTACCAACGGACTCAAAATGGCTGACAGGAACAGTTATAGATGCCATCAGATACCTCAATAAAATGTGTGTGTGTGTGAAGTGCCATCAAATCACAGTTGACTTATAGCAACCCCAGCAAGGGACTTTCAAGCAAAATGAGAAATCAGAGGTGGTTTGCCCGTGTCTTCCTCTGCACAGTCTTCCTTGGGGGGTCTCCCTTCCAAGTAATGACCCTGTTCAGCTTCCTAGCTCTGATGAGATTGGGCTGCATGGTGCAGTGGTTAAGAGCAGGTGGATTCTTATCTGGAGAACTGAGTTTGATTCCCCACTCCTCCACCTGAGTGGCAGAGGCTTATCTGGTGAACCACATGGGTTTCTGCATTTCTCCATTCCTGCTGGGTGACCTTGGGCTAGTCACAGTTCTCTCAGAACACTCTCAACCCCACCTACCTCACAAAGTGTTGTGTGGAGAAGAAGGGAAAGGAGTTTGTAAACCACCTTGAGTCTCCTAACAGGAGATAAACGTGGTGTGGCATTCCGGGGGTGTTCCGGGGCAGGGCAGGGGTGGGGCGTTCTGCGGCAGGGGTGCAGGGTGCGCATGTGCCCCAGGCGCAGTTCCCTTTTGCTTCGCCCTTGCTGCAGATTGAAATGGGAAACAGGACATTTCCATTCTTCTGATGGGAAATTTAGTTGAGATAGGATTTCAGTCATTCTTAGGCTCATTCCTCACATGCAGAATAATGCACTTTCAAATTGCTTTCAATGCTCTTTGAAGCTGTGTGGAATGGCAAAATCCACTTGCAAACAGTTGTGAAAGTGGTTTGAAAACGCATTATTTTGCATGTGCGGAAGGGGCCCTAGATTGTAACAGAATGCGAGAGAGAAGGGGTTTTTTTGTACGATTGTTACTGTCTCAGTGCTCTTGAACTTTAGAAATCGGTGTGGCTGCACTGGATTAATCAATGGAAATGTCTTTCCATGTGGAGAGCAAGTGTGGTATAGTGGTTGAGAGAGGTGGACTCTAATCTGGAAAACCGGGTTTATTTCCCCGCTCCTCCACATGCAGCCTGCTGGGTGACCTTGGGCTAGTCACAGTTCTTTCAGTACTTTCTCAGCCCCACCTACCTCAAAAAGGTCTCCGTTGAGGGTAGGGGAAGGGAAGGAGCTTGTAAGCTACTTAAAAATCCTTACAGTTGAGAAAAGCAAGATATAAACCCAAACTCTTCTCCATTTGGATCATTTCCACTGACCAAACAGTTGGAAAAGCATCCTTTAATTTGCCAAGTGAACTGCATACGTTGCTCGTCCTGGAGGAAATATGTGGTGTGTTTGATTTGAATGCATTTGCATAATTTGCTGATTAAGCTGCCTATTAGTGTCCTGACCTTTGTACTTTTATGGGGCTGCATAATGATGAGGTCCCAAACGCTGGAGAGAGCGTACATCTTAAGCAATAAATTTATAACCTGTGCACTGTAGGGTTGCGGGATATAGCGCCGTCCTCCTGACAGCCTGTTTTTATAATTTCGAAATGAAAATTGGCCTATCTGATGGGCCCCATGCCATGAATATTCATGCGGAGCGTTCTCTTCCTTGTGCCAACCGCTGTGCCATGGCAGTAAATCGTCCATCTACTTCCTTCCTGACATATATGCTGAAAAGCAACCTGGAAGGCTTACTACTGAACGTCTCCACCAGTGACAATACAAGTCTTGGAACCTGATTAGAGGGGAAAGGGAGCCTCGTGGCAAGCTGCAATTTGGGCCCCCAATTCATTTATGCTGCCCCCCCTTATACAATATTTTCAGGCTTGGCCCTGTTTGTGCCAACCCCTTCCAGTTCTTTGCGGGTTAAGAATGACAGTTGAAAACATGGCTACTGGTATGTCGATAAACTTGGTAGAACCTTATGGGTGATGTTTCTTTCCATCTTTCTAAGTGCAAATGCTCCTGGAATGTCTAGGGTTGCCAAATCCAGGTTGGGAAATTTGCGGAGATTTGGAGGTAGGGTAAAGTGACCAGATTGTCACCTTTTAAAACCGGGACCAGGGTGGGCGGGCGCATGCACGCATGCACGCGCGCACGTGCGGCCGCAGGAGCACACTGCCTTTTGGGGCGCTCCCTGGTTTCCCACTCTGTGACAGGGCAGGAAACAGGAGCACTCCAGAAGGCAGTGCGGCAGCGCGGGAGGCTGCCGCACTGCCTTCTGGGGCGCTCCCCTGTTTCCCGCCCTGTCACAGGGCAGGAACCGGGAGCACTTCAGAAGGCAGTGCGGCAGCCTTCCAAAAATCGGGACAGTAAAAAAAAAACCCATGGGACGCGGGACAAATTGGTTTAAGGCAGGACTGTCCCACCAAAAGCGGGACATCTGGTCACCTTGAGGTAGGGTTGTCAGGTCCCCCCCGGTCATTGGCAGGGGATGAGGGATTGGGTCACCAGATCCAGGTTGGGGAACTCCTAGAGATTTGGGGATGGAACTTGGGGAAGACAGGGGCCTCAGTGGTGCGGGGGTACAGAGCTATGGAGTCCACCTTACAAAGCACCCATTTTCTCCAGGGAAGTGAATCTCTGTAGCCAGTGTTGGAAGTAGCAACATCTAATGTGCAAAGGAGGGGAGAAGATCCAGCAGGGGTCATTTGTGTGGTGCGAAATTGGCCAGGGTCTCTTTCTTCTCCATTTCTTTTTTCAGCTGAAGAATGCTGAGCCACTTTTACCCCTTTGGGAGGAAGGATGGATATCTGGATGCTTACCTGGGACAAGAGCTGCTTCCCGTGGGAGAAGGCCTTTTTTCAGTGAGAAAGCTGAAAGAGAGAAAGAAGTCCAACAATCTTTCTGTCCCCCCCCCCCCCAGATTACAAATGCCTTAGCAGACCAGGTGCTCAGGAGCAGCAGCAGCAGAAGGCCATTGCTTTCACATCCTGCACGTGAGCTCCCAAAGGCACCTGGTGGGCCACTGCGAGTAGCAGTGGACTCTGGTCTGATCCAGCAGGCTAATTCTTATGTTCTTATGTTGTCCCCCTCCAAAACGCAGTTATAGCCGGGAAACCAAACAAAGTGTAACATGTAGTTCTGCCACAGTGATATTCCTGGTATTCTTCATGGAAAGTGTCCTTGACTGATAGTTAGAACAACTCTGCTGTGATTTAATGCTTCCCCACACCCTCGACTTGCTCCCCACAGCCAACATATTTTTATTTTAATAGAAGCACTCAGTCCTGTTGTTGAGCTGAGCTGTGTGTTGCAGTCACAGCTCATTGTGTCCTCGGTGTGTTTTACGAACGCTTCAGGCTTTTGCATGCAAGATGTGCTTGTAATTTTTACAAAAGGCGTATCTGTGTTTGACTTCTTGTTATGTCAGAGGTTAAGTGCTTCTGGCCCTCACCTAGATCACTCAGTTTTTATGAAGAGTTTAGTTTTTTACTGTGCTTTTCTCAACTGTATCGAAGTTGCTGACAAACTCCTTTCCCTTCCTCTCGCCACAACAGACACCCTGTGAGGTAGTTGGGACTGAGAACCGTGACTAGCCCACGGTCACCCAACAGGCTTCCTGTGGAGGAGCAGGGAAACAAATCCGATTCACCAGATTAGAGTCCGTTGCTCATGTGGAGAAGTGGGGAATCAAACCCAGTTCTCCACTCTTAATTACTGCACCACGGTGCTTCTGATAAAGGCATTACCAAAAGGGTGAGCAATAACAATCTGCAACACCCACTACCACCACTCTCCTTGCTGCCTTTCTGAAAATATCTTTGCTTGCCTGGCTGTCCTCTGAGGTAAAACGTAGGGAAAGTAGTGGGGAAAAAAGAAGAGAAACAGTGATAGGGTGACATCTATTCATGAGCAGTTCTTGCTGCACAAGTCCTTTACGAAAAGTGGGAATGTAAACATCGAGCGATAAAGTCGCAACATGCCAGATATTCACTACCGTCATTCAGTATTGTATGCGCTCCGGAAAGCGGCAAAATAGATCCTCAGCAGAGAAGGCAATTAAAAAATAATGTGCTGAACGCTTCAAAACTGCAGAGGCGCAGACATCTCCCGCAGGTCGCCTCCTGGGGGGGGGGGGATATTAAGTAATGCCCTCCAGTGCTTGAAAGTGAGACTGTTTTTAAGGAAAGTTGCCAGTCGCTAAGAGGGAAGTGAGACACAGCAGGCTGTGGGTTGCCTTTGAGTGGTACCCGATGCTGGGTCTAGGGCAGTGATGGCGAACCTATGGGCCTCCTCTGTGGGCATGCGCAAACAGAGTCACCCCCACCCCTACACATCTAGGCTGGCCTGGGCTGCTGGGCTCGATTATTGGCATTCAACCTAAGACCTAGTTTTGGGGAAGCAGTGTAGGTAACCCTGTTAAGCGCTGTTAAACCCCACTGATTTTCATGCAAAGAACTACAGCATGATCCTTTACCTGGGAGTAAGCTCAGTTGCTGGCAGTGGGGCTTGCTTCTGAGTAAACCCTCCTAGGGTCATGGTTCACCCGTTGGAAGAGTTGCAAGGTTGCTTCAAAGCAAAGCCACCGACTACCACCGAGCTTACTCCCGAGTAACGCATGCCTCGGAGCCAACTGTTTATTTTTCTAAACTAAAACCTCAGTATTCAGGTTAAATTGCCGTGTTGGCACTTTGCGATAAATAAGCGGGTTTTGGGTTGCAATTTGGGCACTCGGTCTCGAAAAGGTTCACCATCACTGGTCTAGGGGAAGAAGAATTACAGTTTACCTAAATCTGAGTGTTTCTCAATTGCTACCATCACATCAGCGAGCCAGGCTAAACAAAACGTCTGCAGAGGGACGTGTTAAGGACAACATTGCTGCGTTAAAGCCAAGTCTTTGTGTAACTACAGTATCTTTTGAAGTTGGAACAAAAACAGCTGTAAAACTAATTAAGGACGCCAACCTTTTTTCCCCCCTGGTCGTCTGCCGCTTTGCCTTTTAGGGCAGTCTGATTTGCAGGTGGTAATGGCTCTTTCCATGCCTTGAGTAACCGCACAGGCTAGTTTCTGAAGATCAAGGTTCTACGCAGAGGAACAAGAGAAGGAGCATATTTCAGATCAGTTGCAACCCTAATGGAAAAATGCAGGTTAGATATCATTCGCTGCAGGTGTGCTTTGGGATAGGGCGGGATAGTTCATAAAATATGATAAACAAACAAACAAACAAACAAATACAGTCCTTGACTCCCTGAAAGAGACAAAAAGCTGCAGGGCTCTGTGAGACTTTTCTCACCCTGAAAAAAATGGTCACTTTAATTCTCTTTAGCTTTCAGTGCTGCTTGCATTCTTTCTTCGAATATTACAAGAACCGGCATGGTGTAGTGGTTAAAGCAGCAAATCTGAACCTTTGGGGCTTGGCGGGTCAAAAATTTGGGAAATGCCTCACGTGAATTAGCTGGCGTGTCACCCCCCCCCCCCAGAGGGGTAGCAATGGGGAAAAACGCCCGGTGAACCGGTGCATCCTTCCCCCCACCCTGGAACGCCCCCTCTCTTCCCCAGAATGCCCCTGGAATGCCCCCGGAACACCCTCGCCACACCCCCACAGGGTCACTCCCCCGGTGTGTTGTGCACCTTCTGTCCCCTTGGAGCTACACCTCTGCCCACCTGCCAAACAACAAACAATTCTTTTTACATATTCAAACTCAAAAAGGGAGAAAAGTTGTAGGGTGTTAGTGAATATTTGGATGTCACCCAAAACATTGTGGCATGTCACCTTTGACACGCATGTCAAAGCAAGCTTGTTTTCTGCTGCATCCTCAGAGACTAGGCCACAGAGTAATGGATTCAAGGTGCAGGAAAAGAGATTCCACCCAAACATTAGGAAGAATTCACTGCCTCAGAGAGCAATAGAGTCTCCTTCTTTGGAGGTTTTTAAACAGAGGCTGGATGAACATATGTTGGGAGTGCTTTGATTGTGTGTTTCTGCATGGCAGGGGGTTGGGCTTGATGGTCTTTGTGGTCTCTTCCAACCCTGTGATTCTATGATTCCATGTCATAGGTTCACCATCACTGGGTTAGTGTGTTGGGCCAGAACCTGGGAGATTCACGTTCAAATTCCCCATTCCGACATGGAAGCTTGCTGGGTGATCCTGGGCCAGTCATTCCCTTTTCTAAGACTAACCTGCCTCACAAGATTGTTATAATGAGGGTAAAATGGAGGAGGGAAGCAAGTCACAGAATATGCAGAAACGGCAAAACTGATGTGTCTAACAAGGGACAATAATATGGAAAACTTTTTAGAAAACTCAAAACCTTTTACGGGCTACCTTTTGAAAACCTATTCAAACAGGGACAATAGCAGGATTTGAAACCCAAAAGAGAACAGCAAAAATGAATTAGAATATTAGAAAAACAAAACAACAACAAAAAAATCCTGATCTAATTTTTTTTAATCCTATGCACGAATCTATAGTTAACTTTCAATCAAAGATGAGATAGCTGGAAGTCATTGTAGGCTGTGTAATGGGTTGTATTTTGATACGTTTTGATACCTGATGTTTTTGTTTTCTTTTGCTGTTGCTGCTGACGTTGCTGGTGTTTGTGTTTGTGTTTGTGTCTGTTTGTGTTTGTTTTTTATGTGAGAAAAATATATAACATTATCTTAAAACATGGATAATATTGGAAAGGGAGATTTCATGGCAAGGAGAGAGAGAGAGAGAGAGAGAGAGAGAGAGAGAGAGAGAGAGAGAGAGAGTTTTTATTGCTTCAAGGTTAGCAGGTCTTAATATCACCCTATCTGTGTGTTCGCAGCTGTGATGTCTCTGATTACAATTGGAAATGAAGCGCTTATTTGTTAATATCTACAAAAGCTCCCATCAAGAAGGAATATATTTAGCAGTGGATTTCTTTAAAGCACTGGCAAGCGATTAACAATGATGGGTGATTTTTGACACACACATATATACCATGATATGATTTCGCCGTATTTGCCTTAGAGTTTCTAAATAACAGCTAACCGTGGTGACCGGAGGGCTGCTGGAAATCGTTGTAAGCGCCTGTATGTGAACAGGCTGGCTGCTATCTAGTTGTTTAAGCTGGAGGCTTTCCTGCCAGAGACGTTCTCCGGAGGCGTGTTAATTTATTTTCTTCCATTCTCTCCACACTGAGTCAGCTTCTGGTGGCAATAGGCAGTTTGGGACTGCTTGACTGGTTTTAAGGAGGGGGAAAAACCCTCGCCTCAAAGAAGTATTAACTGCACTAACAAATAGTAAACATTGCCAATTAATATGCAGCGAACGAATTTGCGATATTTTAATCCGCGGCGGCCTGTTATAATCCCAGTTTCTGGGCAGTGGATATTAAGCCATCTTTCCTGCCTCAAGGAGTGATCACGCCGTACCTAAGCAGTGATTACAAAAGTCATTACATATGCCGAGCGGTAGATTGCTACTTCAGTTAGCAAAGAGGCAGTTTGGTGCAATATGTTTGTTGCACATCTTTTCGTTGTCCCTGTTTGCAGCAGATAACCTCATTTTTGGTGTACCTTTCCAGCTGACTAATTGTTTCTGTTGTGTCTTTTTTTAAAGAGATTCAGGTGAATGCTTTTCAGAAGTATTTTTTAGCATATATGCACGGGCATTAAGGTGCAAACATGAGAGGTAACACTCAATGTTCTGGTGTCTGGAAAGTAATTGTTGGAGTCTGCAGGTCTGATCACAGAAACAACCGAGAGCAGGCAGAGATGGCTGAACTAACTATGCTCTGGCTGTTCCTTGCCCCCAGGGGGAAAGACATGGCATCATTTCCCCACTGATAGAAAAGCTACTGGGTATGTGTGTTCAGCAGAGATCAGCTGGAGGAGGCAGGATAAACAGACCCTCCCCAGGGCTGTTTGATAACATTTGTCGCCTCCTGCAGCTTTTTTCTTTTTCTCAACCCCCCCCACAACAGCTGGAAGGCCATTTTCCTAATTCCTTGTGTGCAGTGGTGGGATCCAAAATTTTTAATAACAGGTTCCGATGGTGGTGGGATTCAAACAGTGGCACCGCCGCACACACGCACCTCCAGTCCCTATTGGGCAGGGAGGTCGCTTTAGTAACCCCTTCTCGGCACTTAGAAAAAATTAGTAACCAGTTTTAGAGAAGTGGTGAGAACTGGTTGGATCCCACCTCTGCTTGCGTGGTATCTACTCAGTGTGGCGTAATGGTTGAGTGTTGAACAAGGACTTGGGAGAGTTACATCCAAAACTCCACTTTGCCCAGTCCCTTTTGCTCAACCTAGCCTGCTCACAGGGGAAGACACACTCTGTGTACTGCCTCATCTCCACAAAGGAAAGGTGGGATTAAAATGTGATAGAGGATAAACGATCATAGAGCCCTAGGCCCCTTCCGCACATGCAGAGTAATGTACTCTCAATCCACTTTCAATGCACTTTGCAGCTGGGTTTTACCGTGCGGAATAGCAAAATCCACTTGCAAACAATTGTGAAAGTGGATTGGAAGTGCGTTATTCAGTATGTGCAGAAGGGGCCTTAGAATCCACGTACTTCAAGTGACCTTTTGAGTGTAGTGACGGAGTCCCTCCCAAGTCGCCAGTAGAGTTGTATGGAGGGCAGTGCCTACATCCCTCATTTCTCCTAAGAGGGGCTGTTGTCTGTCATGCCCAGTCTTATACCAGTCCTGACCATAATTCTCCTCTTGACAGGAGGTGGGCACAGTCATCTGTCTCTCCCCCCGTTTCCCAAACAGTCCTGGGAATCCACGTTAAGAACATAAGAACATAAGAACTAGCCTGCTGGATCAGACCAGAGTCCATCTAGTCCAGCATTCTGCTACTCGCAGTGGCCCACCAGGTGCCTTTGGGAGCTCACATGCAGGATGTGAAAGCAATGGCCTTCTGCTGCTGCTGCTCCTGAGCACCTGGTCTGCTAAGGCATTAGCAATCTGAGATCAAGGAGGATCAAGATTGGTAGCCATAGATTGACTTCTCCTCCATAAATCTGTCCAAGCCCTTTTTAAAGCTATCCAGGTTAGTGGCCATCACCACCTCCTGTGGCAGCATATTCCAAACACCAAATCACATCGCTATGAAGTAAAGTGTTTCCTTTTTATTAGTCCTAATTTCTTCCCCAGCATTTTCAATGAATGCCCCCCTGGTTCTAGTGTATTGTGAGAAAGAGAGAAAAATTTCTCTCTGTCAACATTTTCTAAACTCCCATTGCACATAATTTTATAGGACTTCAATCCCATATCCCCCCCTCAGACGTCCTCCTCTCCCAAACTAAAAAAAGAGTCCCAAACGCTGCAGCCTTCCTCACTAAGGAAGGTGCTCCAATCCCTTCAAATCATCATCCCTGGTGCTTGCCTCTCTCTGCACTTTCTTTCTATCTCTCTCTCGATATCCTTTTTTGAGATGTAGCCGATGACCAGAACTGGAACACAGTACTATGCCAAGGCCGCGTCGCACCACGTATGGCTTTTTATATATAAGGCATGACACAATCTTTGCAGTTTTATTCTCAATTCCTTCTACTTATCCCCAGCATAGAGTTTGCCTTTTTCACCGCTGGCCAGTGCATTGAGTTGAAGCATTCCCATGGAACTATCAACCAAGACGCCTTCAAATCCCTTTCCTGGTCTGTGACTGATAGCATCTCGACCCCATGTAGCGTAGTATGTGAAGTTTGGATTTTTTGCCCCTACGCATCACTTTGCATTTACGCTACATTGAACCCTGACATTTGCCATTTCTGGAGCCCACTCACACCCTAATTTGTTATCAAGGTCCGGCTGAGCTCTTCGCCCGAACTCCTTTTTTGTGGTGGTTCTTACTCAATTCACCTTGCCATAATTTGGTATCTCATCTGCAGAACTTGGCCAAACCACACTACCTGCACCCTACTACCCAGGGTCATTTTATGAATAAGTTAAAGAGCACTGAGTCCCCAAAGCGGATCCTTGGGGGGACAATTCACTCCTACATCTCTCCATTGTAGAGAATCCTTCCCATTTATACCCACCCTCTTTGTTTCCTGTTCCTCAACTGCAGTTTTTAATCCATAGGGAGGACTTCCCCTCCTTATTCCTTTTCATTGCTGGGAGTTTTCTCAACAGTCTCTGGTGAGGAACTTTGTCGAAAAAAGCCTTTTGGAAATCCAAGTAGACAATGTCCACTGGATTCCCCCCTTCTTTATCCACATGTGTCTGTTTTACACCCTCAAAGAACTCTAGTAAGTTTGTAAGACAGGATTCTTGTCTCCCCACAGCTTTCATGCTGACTTCTTCCTCAGCAGGTCTTGCTTTTTTCTACATGTTTAATAACCTCTATCTTTAATGATAGATTCTACTTAATTTTACCAGGAACAGATGTCAAACTGACTGGCTCTGTAATTTCCCGGGTCCCTGTGACCCTTTCTCGCTAAGAACATAAGGAACATGCAAGAACTAGCCTGCTGGACTCCATCAGACCAGAGTCCATCTTAGTCCAGCATTCTGCTACTTCCTCGTGAGCGGCCCACCAGGTGCCTTTCGGGAGCTCACATGCAGGATGTGAAAGCAATGGTTCTCTCGGCTGCTGCTGCTCCTGAGCACCTTGGTCTGGCATAAGGCATTAAAGTAATCTGAGATCACAGATCAAGATTGTAGCCATAGATTGACTTCTCTCCCATAAATCTGTTGTCCAAGCCCTTTTAAAGCTAGCTATCCAGGCAGTGGCCATCACCACCTCCTGTGGCATATTCCAAACACCAAATCACACGCTGAAGAAGTGTTTCCTTTTATTAGTCCTAATTTCTTCCCCAGCATTTTCAATGAATGCCCCTGGTTCTAGTGTATTGTGAGAAAGAGAGAAAAATTTCTCTCTGTCAACATTTTCTACTCCCATGCATAATTTTATAGGACTTCAATCATATCCCTCAGACGCCTCCTCTCCAAACTAAAGAGTCCCAAACGCTGCAGCCTTCTCCTCATAAGGAAGGTGCTCCAATCCCTTCAATCATCCTCGCCCTTTCTCTGCACTTTTTTCTATCTCTTTCTCGATATCCTTTTTGAGATGTGTATGCTACCAGAACTGAACACAGTAATCTGGCAGCGCGTCGCACTAATGGCTTATATAAGGGCATGACAATCTTGCAGTTTTATTCTCAATTCCTTCCTAATTATCCCCAGCATAGAGTTTGCAGGCTCTTTTTCACTGGCCATGCATTGAGTTGGACATTCTCATGGAACTATCAACCAAGACGCTTCAAATCCCTTTCCTGGTCTGTGACTGATAGCACTCGACCCCTGTAGCGTAGTATGTGAAGTTTGGATTTTTTGCCCCCACGCATCACTTTACATTTCGCTACATTGAACCCTGACATTTCATTTCTGGAGCCCACTCACCTAATTTATCACAAGGTCCGCTGAGCTCTTCGCGAATCCTTGCCTGATTACTCAACCCTACATAATTTGGTATCATCTGCAAACTTGGCCACTACACTACCTGCACCCCTACCCAGGTCATTTATGAATAAGGAAGAGCACTGGTCCCAAACGGATCCTTGGGGACAATTCACTCCTCAGCATCTCCTCTCCACATTGTGAGAATCCTTCCCATTTATACCCACCTCTTTGTTTCCTGTTCCTCAACCAGTTTTTAATCCATAGGAGGACTTCCCCTCTTATTCCTTCATTGCTGAGTTTTCTCAACAGTCTCTGGTGAGGAACTTTGTCAAAAGCCTTTTGGAAATCCAAGTAGACAATGTCCACTGGTTCCCCCTTATCCACATGTGTCTGTTTACACCCTCAAAGAACTCTAGTAAGTTTGTAAGACAGGATTCTTGTCTCCCATAAAAGCTTTCATGCTTTGAAGCTTCTTCCTCAGCAGGTCTTGCTTTTCTACATGTTTAATAATTTTATCTTTAATGATAGATTCTACTAATTTACCAGGAACAGATGTCAAACTGACTGGCCTGTAATTTCCCGGGTCCCCCCTAGACCCTTTCTTAAAGATTCTACTGTTGCTGTTAGACACTTGGGGTTGTTTCCCGTGTTGGCTGGGATAGAGTAGCACAAGATAATGGGGTCCAGCCACATTCCTTTCTAGTTGAGAGGGAAGAGTCCAGTTTCTCTAAGAAAGGGTGTGTGGCTTGGAGTGAGGCGGCTAGTCATGGCTTGAAGAGGGATTTTGGTGGGGTTTTTCCAGTCCTGTCAATCAACATCTGATGGCCTGTTCTACCCGAGCCTCTGTTTCTGAATAAAAACTTTTGCTGAACCTGAAGTGCTTCCACTGAACAGTCACTTTGTTCAGCCTTAAAGGCAGAGGTGGGATCCAGCAGGTTCTCACAGGTTCCCGAGAGTAAGTTACGAATTATTTGTGTGTGCCGAGAGGTGATTTTGCCACGTGATTTTGGCCTTAGTTACGCCCCTCCTCTCAGCAGTAGCGCGCAGAACTTGAAGCAGTCTAGCAGGAGGTGCACTGCGCAGCGCGTGGCCGCCGGGCGCCTCGCAAGTGGCATTCATTTCCTCGGGCCTGAAGATCATGCAGCAGCAGCTGCCAAGGCCCTTGCCACAGCCCTGCCCAGGAATGCCCCGCCCCTGAATGCCCGACCACGCCCCCGTCGTGCCCCACCCAGCCCCATCGGCGCTACGCCACAGTTTGAATCCCACCACCATGGGAACCTGTTACTAAAATTTTTGGATCCCACCACTGCTTAAAGGCCACTTTCATAGCTGACTCTCTAACATAATCACATGAAGAAACAACCAGAAAAATCTTTATTAGGAAGAAATAAAAGTTTTGAGGGGGAGGGGATATTTTTCTCTGCTGCAGATCATCTCCCCCCTTCTCCTTTTCCCTTGTGTAGTGTCTAATTGTTGCTCCTTTGCCAACATTACATGCACATCAGTAACAGCTTCATCATTTCGACAGGGGGACATTTCCTTCGAAACAAGTTGCCTGGTGGCACTTTTAATGGCAACTCAGATTCATGGGCACTTAATCTAGTTTAGAGCTGGTTGTGCAACTGAGAAAGAAAAGGCTTGCCCCAGCTCATCCTTTTCATTTCACCTCCTCCCACCACAGTCATTGATCTGTCCTGGGAGAGAGGGGACATCTCCCGGAAGAGCGTCTGGGCAAACTAGAGGCCTGTTGTAACGGAAGGCTACTTATATATAAGTTCTACTTTCTGCGCTGCCACCAATAATATTTTTCCCTCTATATAGCCCACTCAATACTGATTTTCCCCAGACACCCACTCCTTTATGGGAGACACACAGATTACACTGACAGACAAATAATAAGACTGGAGAGGTTTTTATAGAACAAAACTTGGAACTTTTATTTGCTGGCTTTCACAAAGGCTCTCCAGTGTAAACTGGAGAGGTTTAACTTTGTTGGTTTTCAGGAATAAGTTTGTCTCAAGATGTTACTTCAGATTCATATGGGAGTGTACACCGGACACACGTAGGTGTCTCTCTTAAGGAAGATTTTAGCTTTGAACTAATAAATTTCTATACATACATATTAGACACTATTCCTCACTGCTCCAATACCCACTGATCACACCCAAGCACACAGTCCAAGCCCAGGAGATTCTGGGCACACTTGGCCTCCCTCTCTCCCACTAGTCCCATTATGAAGCCCCACTGCCTCTGGACTGGCTTCTCAGACAGAACTGGTGATTCTGGTGATACAATACAGGGGCAAGGCGAGACTAGATAGGTTCGGGCAGTTTTAAAACCGCCAGGCTCCTGAAGGGCACTTCAATCTGCACCCAGTCAGGGGCCTCCCTCTCTCTGTCAAGCATATACACCGCTTGGGACAGGGACTGGACTTCTGTCAGCCAACTCTGCTGGAGACAGAATCCCTTTTCTTCCAGAGCTGGGACAGACTCCTCTCTGCCTAGACTCTGCTCTGCTCTCCACAGATTCTAACAGCACTCCCACTCCCACTCTCCTCGTGCTGTATGCCATACTGGCTCCCCCCCTAGCTTTTTTTCCAACCGTTACTGGACCCTTCTCAACCAATCCCAGGTCGTGAGCTCCTTATACATACTTGTGGGAGCCTTTTTTTCTTTTCTGCTTTTCTGGTTGTGCTGTTAAGGCCTTCTCCCGCTTTGGCCTGCTGTACACCCAGCCCTTCTCAGGGAGTGGGGCAGGTCTGATTTACACCTTGCCTTGCTGTGAAGGGTGAATTTAACATATTGGCTCCTCTCCTTTGAAAGAGGGAAAAGATGCAAAAGGAATAGTATTATGTTGCTGTAAGTGTTATGCCTTGCTGCTGTTATTTCCATGCCTGTTGGGCTATACAATTGCTGATGAGGTCAAGCTGTTATCTTATTATTATATTATTATTAGGTGTAAGGAGGTAGTTATATTTTATTTTTAAGCTATGCGCTTAATATGTTTTTGCTATTTGTTAGTCCCAAGCCAAGAAATGTTAATTTTGTTGATATGCTAATGTTTAGTGATGTTTTGATGACTGATAAGCTGGGACTATGGTCTTTGGGGTAGCTTGTTGCTGTCTTCATATTTCTTTATTGTTCATATTTGATTCTTGTTATTTTGTTTTGTTGGGTATTAGTCAGCCTCTGAGCCCTAAGTGGGGAGAGAGCTGGGAATTATGAAGTTCAGCCTATGAATTTGGAAGGAAATGGATGGATGGATGGGATGGATGGGATGGATAGATAGGATGAATGAATGAACAAACTGAACAGTCGAATGAATGAATGAATGAATGAATGAATTGGACAACAATCAATCCTCCTTTGCACGAAAATCTTCATCAGGGATCCAACTGAATTCTCTACTGCATGCCTCAACGCAAATTCAATGTTGGGCGTGATGCATTTTATGCCAGGTTTCACACATAGAAGAAGAAGAAGAAGAAGAAGAAGAAGAAGAAGAAGAAGAAGAAGAAGAAGAGGAGGAGGAGGAGGAGGAGGAGGAGGAGGAGGAGGAGGAGGAGTTTGGATTTATACCCCACCTTTCTCTCCTGTAAGGAGACTCAAGGTGGCTTAGAAGCTCCTTTCCCTTCCTTTCCACACAACAGACACCTTGCAAGGTAGATGGGGCTAAGAGAGATCCAAAGAACTGTGACTAGCCCAAGGTCACCCAGCAGGAATGCAGGAGTGTGGAAACACATCTGGTTCACCAGATATGCCTCTGCCATTCAGGCGGAAGAGTGGGGAATCTAAACCCAGTTCTCCAGTGCTCTTAACCAGTGCACCACGCTGGCTCTACATACAAGTACATCTCTTGAATACTTTAGGCGCAATTAGTGTTCTGGCTAATAAATGCATGTACCAGAGTGGAAAAACATGGCAGACCTCATAGAGCAAGAAAGGCCACAGTTAGTGTCAGTCCTGACACTATTCAGAATGCAGTGTCGGTAACTTGATCTGAAAGCACTGATGGTCTCATAATACCAGTTAGAGCTGGCAGAGGAGCGCTCTGATCTAGGTCTGTTTAGAGCTTTAAAGGTTATGACCAGCATTTTCAACAGGGAAACTCACCAAAGAACCTATTGTAAGGGGGTAAGGAGTCCCCAGAGCACAGTTGGAAAGCTGTAAGGTGCTTTGGCCAAGTGAAAGAGCTGTAGGAATGAAAAATAATCCCACTGTAAGGCAAGGAGAGTGGCATTCATGGTGTGTGTGTCTGTGAGTGTGTGGTGGGGAGGTAAACACCTCCCACCCTCCCATCTTTGAGTAGCATTAAATCTTGGTTGGTGCTGGGGGAACATTTGCGAAGCTTTGCAGTCGAAGGTGGGAGAAAACAGAAACACGTCGTGTACAAGATAAAGCAAAAGAGAATCACATCCTATGGCCAAGCACTTGAGAACTACTCAGTTCCCTAAGACAAAAAGAGGAATTATATTTTTGTTTAACCCTCCAACATAAATAAACTTTGTGAATGTTTCCCACAAACAAAGGCAACAGTGAGCGCCCACGTTTCGCATGATCAGCAACTGAAAATTAGTCAGTAACCAGAAATTTTCCCCAACAAAATAGAGAACAATTTACATAAATAACTCTTTGTCAGCTGCAAGCTGATAAGCTGATGGAAACACACTGCAGATACATGTAACTGTGAATGAATGGGGTGTTGTGGTAAGATTGTTTGAGCAGGGTAATAATCAGAGGTGGGATCCAGCAGGTTCTCACAGGTTCCCGAGAGTAGGTTACTAATTATTTGTGTGTGCCGAGAGGGGGGCTACTAACGGAGTGATATTCTGCCACCGTGATTTTTGCCCATTAGTTCTACGCCTCCTCGGCTCTCAGCAGAACCTGGTGCGCAGAACTTGAAGCAGTCTAGCAGGAGGTGCACCAGCGTCGGCGCGGCAGCTCATGCGCCCTGCGATGCGCATTCAAGCTTTCCCCGGGCCCAAGGACTCTGCACAGTGGCATGTGTCCTTAAGCTACAGCCCTCACTTCCAGAAATGCCCCGCCTCCCAGAATGCCCGGGCCACGCACCCCCCATCGCGGGCCTCACCTCACTTCAGCCCCATTGGCACTACACCACAGTTTGAATTCCACCACCATGGGAACCTATTACTAAAATTTTTGGATCCCACCACTGGTAATAATAATAATAATTGTTATTCCTTATATGCCTAGAGTAATGACAGTTGCCACTTTGGGGTCAGGAAGGAATCCCCACCCCCTTTAAGCCAGCTTGGTCAAGGATCCTGGAGTTTTTTCACCTTCCTCTGGACATAGATCAGAGGTCACTGGTGGAGTGGGAGGGAGAAGGACCTACAATAGCTTATGGCATTCCCCTCTCCTCCATTTGTTCTTCAAAACAACCCTGTGGCATAGGTTGGCGTGGAAGTGTGTGGCTTGGTCACAAGGTTCTATGGTAGAGTGGGAATTTGAACCCAGGATCCTTGGTGGACACTGTAATAACTACACCACAAGAATATCCCTGTGAAGAAGTTGGGTTTATACCTTACCTTTCTTTTCTGTAAGGAGACTCAAGGTAGCTTACAAACTCCTCTCCCTTCCTCTCCCCACAACAGACACCTTGTGAGGTAGGTCAGGGCTGAGAGAGTTCTGAGGGAACTGTGACTAGCCAAGGTCACCCAGCATGAATGTAGGAGTGTGGAAGCACATCTGGTTCACCAGATAAGCCTCTGCCACTCAGTTGGAGGAGTGGGGAATCAAACCCGTTTTCCAGATTAGAATCCACCTGCACTTAACCAGTACACCACGCTGGCTCTCATGGGAAGCCAGAAGACCCTTCAGTGAATGTAACTGGAATCCCGATGTGTGGAGTTTGGGAATTACAAGTTTTAAAAAATATATATACAGAGTGTTTTGTTTCTAAACCCAAGTTGCCATTCTTTAAACAGAAGCTACCAGGTCACACATTTAAATATCCTGTTTTCCAAAACAGTTCCTTTGGGAGCCCACCCTGGCTACAGCCCTGATATATCAACGTGCAGATTCATAGTGTTTTGTGATCGTGGCCTCCTGCATTTCTTTTCACCGATATTTGAAAGTAGAAATTCTCAGGGGAAGGAACTAACTTTTTGCTTATATTAACTTGCAGTGTGTCAGGTGCATAATAAATAACGATGATGCGTGTGAACGTTGTGCAGCAAACAAGGAAGATGTGCATTTCACCTAAATGGAGCTTCTGGCCTCATTGCTCTCCCATTCATACTCTAGTTCTGGCAAATAAGGAGTTAAAGTCCACTTCCTCCCTCCCCCCCCCCCACCACCGCCATCATTGCAAACATAATATATATGACTAATGAGCTGTTGGTTTTCCATTATTTTTTTCATCACTTTAACAGGCTAATTTTTTTTCCCTTTGCAGCAATTTATGTAAAATGGGGAAGAGTTTCAGAGTCTCCTCTGGGTTTTATGGCCACTTCTTGGGCACGATATTGTATAATCGCTTCACAAAAGAAAAGCAGAAAATTGTGAGATTTACAAAATGGCATAAGGGACCTACTGTGTGGCTCTCTGTCATTTCGAAATATCAGGATCCCAGGGTAGCCTGGCTCCCATCAGCTCTACCAGCAAGCATGGCCAATTGGCCATGCTGACAGAGGCTGATGGGAATTGTAGTTCCTGAACATCTGGAGAGCCGCAGGTTCCCTACCCCTGGTATAGATGATATGAATATTGTGTAAAAAGGAATTTTTTATTTGTACCTTTATAGATCACAGGTACCCTTTCAGGAAGATAGGTTGATCAATAATTCAGTATGCTAAAATCAAAGCTTTCTAATTGTTAGGCTCTTATGAGTTAACAGTGTAAAGTTTCACTTTCTATTTCATTCAAAAACATGGAACCATGAGTTCTTTTCATGCCGTTTCATAATGACTGGTATAGCTTTTCACATGCCAAGAACTGTACAGAACTCCACAATCAGATACTAGCAGTCTGCTCCAGATATCCTCTAGGTGATCATGTCTGATTTTTAAAATTTTTTAGATATTTATTACTGCCACCCTTCTCTCTATGACCCCAAACACCTCACAGCATTGTTCTCCCTTCTTCTATTTTATCCTGACCAACACCTTGTGAGGTAATGGAGCAGCAGTGGCATAGGAGGTTAAGAGCCCGTGTATCTAATCTGGAGGAACCGGGTTTGATTCTCCGCTCTGCTGCCTGAGCTGTGGAGGCTTATCTGGGGACTTCAGATTAGCCTGTACACTCCCACACACGCCAGCTGGGTGACCTTGGGGCAGTCACAGCTTCTTGGAGCTCTCTCAGCCCCACCTACCTCACAGGGTGTTTGTTGTGAGGGGGGAAGGGCAAGGAGATTGTCAGCCCCTTTGAGTCTCCTGCAGGAGAGAAAGGGGGGATATAAATCCAAACTCCTCCTCCTCCTCCTCCTCCTCCTCCTTCTTCTTCCTCTTCCTCTTCCTCTTCCTCTTCCTCTTCCTCTTCTTCTTCTTCTGTTGGCATTTTTTTCCAAATTGCTTCAGATCATCTCACCATCTCCGGAAAAATCTTATAGCGGCTTAGATAAAAACCCAAAGTTTCACAGCAAGATTCTGTATAAGGAGATGAGTCCAAGTGGAGCCATTTAAGCTAGGGGCTTTGCCAAAATAATCACCATTTTTGGCTGTTAGGTCAAAAGTATCTCTGTCAGAAACTTCTCCCTGAAGGCAGATTGTGGACGTATTTGCTTATTATTAATCTGTTTGAGTTATGTCCTATGTGGGGGGGGGGGGGCAGTTGCAGGTTAAGGATGCCAACTCGAGGTTGGGAAAATCCAGTCTATTTAGGGTGGAGCTTGGGAAGAGTGGGGCTTGTGGAGGGTGAGACCTCACTATGGTATGATAGAGTCCATCCCGCATAGCAGCCATTTTCTTCAGGGGAAGAGATCTCTGTTGGCTGGAGTCCAGTTGTAATTCCAGGAGGTTGGCACACCTAGGGTTATGTCATTTCCACACGGCCAAAATATCCTGGGGTCAGCAAGAAAAATATCCCTGTGCAGTTGAGAATTCCACATGGTTCCTGGAGCTAACGCGAGCCTGCCTGGTGTTGCCCCGCAATATTTTCCTTGCCCTGGGATTTTAAAAAATCGCCAGTTTGGAGGTTCTTTTTAAAAATCCCAGTGTGACCCTGCTTATGCCTGCTACCATGCAAAAACCAATTGGGAGCAGGACCAGTTTATTTTTCCCACCCAGCCGCCTCATCTCCCTGCCTGATGTTAACTCAAGCTGCCACTCGAAAACAACAGCCAGTCAGAACGCGGGACGCCGGGCACCAGGCACAGACATGCTTCTGAAGTAAAGTTCGGGCTCGTTCAGAGCAAATTGGAGCATTTGCTCCCGGTTCTAACTCTGCTCCCAGGAAGAAGCGGGGAGCCGTTCAGAAGAAGAAACAGGTATAATGTGGACACCGCCCTGAGCCTTTGGGGAAGGGCGGTATATAAATATGATAAATAAATAAAATAAAATAAAATAAAATAAATTATACACAGTATGTAAAGTTGAAACCTGGTGTAATTGTGCCGTGCGGAAACGGCCTTACTGCTTCTTTTCTGAATTACCTGTTTGTTTGGCCCTCACCCCTCACAGATCAGGTAGAGAAAAGGACATCGCAACCTATCATGAGGATGTCAAAACAAACATCAGAAAAGGCAAAGGCAAAAGAGGCTGACGGAAACATAAAGGCCAACGTGTTTTTGCAACAGGTGTCGGAATGCCATCCAAAAGGGAGCAGGGTGGTCTTTTAGCACTGCTGAAAATGTTCTCCCCAAAGGAGCCATTTTTGACTTAGCCTTACATTTTAAATCCACTTGCGCATGGGCTTTGTTTCACTTGCCCTGGCACCCTATTTGGGAGTCCACCTCCCTGGGATCAGTAGATATTGAATGGCTTTTTTTTGGTTAATTATCAAGCGCTGGGTACCATAGCAAGTCAGCTGTCACTGACAGTAAATGGTAATGCTGGCCCACCATAAAATACGAACTTGTGCAAAATACCATGGCGAGCCAGCTGTCAAATACGAGCAAATGTTAAATGCTAGCGACAAAATACTGTCAAATATGAAATGCCATTGCATGTCAGCTGTTAAACTCTGTCAAATATTGTTGAAACATGAAACCAAACACCATCAGATGCCAAATGCAGGTACAGGCTTGGATCCTGCTGAAATGATCGGCTGCCTGAAGGGTTTCCACCCACAGAGTGTAACTTTCTTGCCTTTCCCCTTCTAGAGCCCAAGATGCCCCCGTGCTGCTCCTGTGCCTCCCCCCAGAACAGCTTGAAGGGGTGATCGGAGATTAGTTGCAGGAGGGGGGAAATTGGCAAAAATCACCCCCCTTCATCTGCGAACGTCTTCCGCAGGATCAAGCCCATGACGTTTCTGAAAGAATTTGGGACCAGCTATCCACAAGAATACTCTGGAGGCGGGAGGGCGAATATAGGCACAAACTGGAGCCTCTGACAAAACCTGAGGCCCTGCATGGAGGCTTACCACCCCTCCCCCCCACCATGACCAAACAATGATTTTTTGCATCAGCTCACAAAACATCTCCCACCCCCAGCAAAACATACATGGGTCTTTCCCCACCAATTCTCTTTCCTAATTTTGTCCTCACACCAACCCTATGAGGTAGGTTGTTAGCCTGAGAAACAGTTCCAAGCCAGTGCAAGTGGCTATTAAGCATGTGAATCTCTCACAAATCACCCCCAGCAAAACATTTACCAAACAAATGTCAGCATCATCTCTCACAAATCACCCCCCTCCACCCACAGCAAAACATACATGGCTCTCTCCTCACCAACTCTCTTTCCTAATTTCTCCTCACACCAACCCTATGAGGTAGGTTGTTAGCCTGAGAAACAGCTCCAAGCCAGTGCAAGTGGGTAGTAAGCATGTCAATCTCTCACAAATCACCCCCAGCAAAACATTTACCAAACAAATGTCAGCATCATCTCTCATAAAAAACCTCCAGTGGAACCCACCCCCAAACAGCATCACTTTCAATGTTTAAATTGGGGAACTCTCATTCTACCTTTGAGTCCATGCCAAAGGGGGTGAATTTAAAAGGAGAATCAGGGGAAATTTGGAGGGTGCCTGCTGTCAGGGGTGCAATTGTTAAGCTAACAGCACCAAAATTTCAGGGTATCTTTAGGAGACTCTCCTGATGATGTCACCCAGGTTGGTGAAGTTTGGTTCAGGGGATCCAAAGTTATGGACACTCAAAGGTGTAGCCCCCATCTCCTATTAGATCCCATTGGAAACAATGTGGGATGGGGGCACCCCTTTTGGGAGTCCATAACTTTGGACCTCCTGAACCAAACCTCACCTAACTTGGGTGGTATCATCAGGAGGGTCTCCTTGCATGCTACCCCTCCCTCCCCTCCCTCGATAACTTAAACCTGATAATGCAAGCCAGATTTCAGAGCCCATATCTTTCACATGGCCAATACTATTATGAAACCCTTTGGCTTTTGTGTGTTACTGTATTGAAGGGGGTTGGACTTGATGACCCTTGGGGTCTTTTACAACTCTATAATTCTATGACTATTCATATATTTTAAAAATGCTGGGAGAACAACTGATAGATCTCTCAACAACCTCAGTCCATCTACTCAACATTTAATAACTGGAACCATCAGGGGTCGAACCTGAGCTCTTGCCCACGCAAACCTCAGTCCCTGAGCTGTGGGATTTCAACAGCAGCCAAAACACTTAGTTCTTCAAACACATCTTTTCATCTGCCGTCCAGGAAGGGAATTGGGGACCATTATAGCGATCCGAGAACCCGCTGTGAAAAGTTCTAAGTGCAGCAGATGAAAACAAAGACCCGCTCAACACTCTTCGTTGCCCCCAAATGATGGCTGACAGGTGGGCCCTGGTACCCCGGTTCCCCCCCCCACTTGTGCTGACTATACCAGAAGGTCTGTGCACTCCCTACAGTAACGAATCCCGACAGAAGCAGCTGTCAGGGAGAAAGATTTCCCAGCGCCTCTTCGCCTGCCACTTTCTTCTCTGGCATCAAAGCCTTCGACAAACACCAGATGATGGCGAGGAGGTGCGATTGACAGGCGAACACTCCTGGAAAAGTTCCAGGCGGGCTATATGTTTTAAAATTTAAGGCTCTGCTTTCTGACTGGGCGGACGGATGATGTTTCTTAAGGGATTTGGCTGCCTGGAACAAGAAGGCGGCTGTTTACGGGCTTGGAGGGAACTCCTCATAGGCATGCTAGGAAGGTGACAGGCAGCAACTTTGAACACTGTGGCCTTCTCCCTCTCAAGAAAGATGATCTCGGAGTCAGATATCTTTCTGCTCTTTGTTCCGAGTTCTGACCACAGCGGTCTCCTACCAGCCAAGTTGTGCAATGGTAGTGACCTGTTCTGGCAAATGTGCAGGGATTGGGGGTCTGGTTAAGAAAGAACTATGCAGTTGTGAATTGCAAAAACAAAACAAGCAAACCAGCAACTACAAAAACCCCTGAGACTTTTTTCAACCAACCAAGCCTTTATTTGCATATAACCCCCTGAGATTTCTTTTAAAGCATATATTGCAACTTTTTTTAAAAAAAACCCCATAACTCTCACTGAAAGTGCTGATAACATGTCATTGAAGCAAAACATTTCAGGCACCTTTAAACTATATCTATAGAAGAGGCTGCCTGCTGCATCTCTGCATGATTTACTGCTCAGGGTGATTCTGCCTATCTCTACACAAAGCACAATCATTCCTCCATGATGAGATGCCACAGAGTAACTGGCAGAATGATTTGTATGTTTCTTTCTTTCTTTCTTTCTTTCTTTCTTTCTTTCTTTCTTTCTTTCTTTCTTTCTTTCTTTCTTTCTTTCTTTCTTTCTTTCTTTCTTTCTTTCTTTCTTTCTTTCTTTCTTTCTTTCTTTCTTTCTTTCTGTCTGTCTGTCTGTCTGTCTGTCTGTCTGTCTGTCTGTCTGTCTGTTCCGCGGGTTCTGTCTGTCTCGTCTCTTCTGTCTGTCCTGTCTCGTCTGTCATTGTCTGTCTTTTTTTTTCTCTCTGTTCTTTCTTTCTTCTTTCTTTCCTTCTTCTTCTTCTTCTTCTTCTTCTCTTTCTTTCTTTCTTTCTTTCTTTCTTTCTTTCTTTCTTTCTTTCCTTTTCCTTTCCTTGTCTTTCTGTCTGTCTGTCTGTGTCTGTCTGTCTGTCCGTCTTTCCGTCTCTTCTCTTCTTTCTCTCTTTCTTTCTTCTCTTTCTGTCCTTCTTTCTTTCTCTTTCTTTCTTTCTCTCTGTCCTCTCCGTCCGTCCGTCCGTCCGTCCGTCCGTCCGTCCGTCCGTCTTTCTTTCTTTCTTTCTTTCTTTCTTTCTTTCTTTCTTTCTTTCTTTCTTTCTTTCTGTCTTTCTGTCTTTCTGTCTTTCCTGTCTTTCTTTCTTTCTGTCTTTCTGTCTTTCTGTCTTTCTTTCTGTCTCTCTGTCTTTCTGTCTTTCTGTCTTTCTGTCTCTGTTTTACCAACCTGCCCTTGGCATGCCTACTCTGGCAGCCATTTAATAGTTTAGAAGAACCATAGCCTCTTCTGTGGATCACCAGGGCATTGGCCAGAGATAGATGGTGATCTTCTGTCTCTTTTCCTTTCTTATAGAGTTATAACCGGTCCGCCTTCTTAGCAGAATCTACTGTTCTTGGGTCTTGTAATCTGTGACAAGCCAAATCCCATCCTTATTATAATGTTCACAGAGAAGTATCCCAAAGATGGACAGTAAGATTGGTTGCTACAGGCATTTCTTGTCAGCTGTTATAAACCCAAATGTATCATCTGGTGAATCCTTACTAGAATATATGAGTTAGAAAGGGGAGAATGAAACAGGAGATTGTATTATTCCTCATGACTGTAACCAAAGGATGCATAGAAGGGCTCTTTGGGAAGGGAACCGTGATTTCTAAAGATGGTTGTTTCCAGAAATGTTAATGTTTATGCTGTTTGAGTTATTTCCTTTGCATTTGTGACCCTCTTTCCTGTACTACCCTGTGTAATGGACATTGTGTCTAACTTGTTGTACAATCTGGGGAAAGAGTTATATTTTTAAAAAAAGGATCTGTGTTGATTTCTGCTCTGAAAACTCGGTTGTTGTTATAGAATCTGTTTCCAGTGCAGGGCTCTGGTTTCTCCTTTGAAAGAGGATACGCTTGATCCCCCCCATCCTCCCAATTCAGTCAGCAGCTGTTCAGAGATGTCTTGGACCATATCTGTTGTTTTATTGGACCACCCTTTGTTAGCGGGAATAAAATGTCTATAAAAGATATCCCACTGCTTCCATTAATGACTGCTGTTGTCAAGAACGGGCACCGTAAGGCATATGCTGCGTTCCAAGCATATCCTCGTGATGGTCTTCTGAAATGATGCATTGGCTAAGAAACTAGTATTCTGTTTGTTATCTGGCAGGAGTTATGTAAATAACACCCTGAAGCCTTTTTCAAATTACCAAGGAATACACGGGACAGTGTGTGTCTCTGGGCTCATCCATGCTGCTGCTTTTCTTGATGTCATCCGATCTTCTGAACACAGCCTACATAGAGCCATCTCTTCCAGGCAACTGAGCCTCCCTTGCCTCCTGCCGTCACCCCATGTCTGCTAGCCACCCAAAGCACCTGCCCCCTTTCACCCCCAGATCTAGCCCTGTCTACTTCACATTAGGCTAAAATAGAGGAGAGGAGAATGGTGTGGTTTGCTTTGAGCTCTCATTGAAGATAAAGGTAGGGCATAAATGAAGTAAATAAAATAAATAAGAGCCCCCCCCCCCCCCGGCTGTAAATGCTAATTAGTGGAGCCTGTACCAGCACATGGTCTAAAAAACTGAGAGGCCATTTTTCAGTGGTAGAACTTTTGCTCTGTATGCCAAAAAATCTGGTATCTCTAGATGTGAAAGACCTTTCCCTGTGACCATGGAAAGCCATGGCCAGAGTAGTCAATACTGACTGCTTAACCAATGGTCTGACTCAGCAGCCTCAGATATTCATTAGTTCCCCAAACTACCGTGGCTATGGGGTGTTGTGTGGTTTCCGGGATGTATGGCTGTGTTCTAGAAGCATTTTCTCCTAATGTTTCGCCTGCATCTGTCACTGGCATCTTCAGAGGATCTGACGGTAGTATAGCAAGTGGAGTATATATACCTGTGGAATGTCCAGGGTGGGAGAAAGAACCATTTGCCTGTTAACAAGTGTAAAGGGTGCAAGTAGCAAGCTTGATTTGCATGGGTGGGATCCACCCATTTAGCATGTGAATAACCATGAAGATAGGATAATCAATTAGTGAGGGCATCTGCATTGTAGTAGCCTGGCCTTTTGATCCCTTTGATTGCTTACTGCCGAGAGTGGTGGGTGGTGTTCTGGGTGGTGTTCACTAGCCCTTTCACTGCTTACTGCCTGGAGACATCCTTTAAACATCACCCAGACATCCTTTGAACATCACCCGTTTCAAAAGCCAATTCTGGTATAGTTGTCTAAAAGATCCCACCTAGCCTACCTCTCGCACTGCCAAGCTGAGTTATTTCCCCATTGCTACTTTAAAAATATATTTATACTGTTAAACTAGGTAACATTACCAATAAGAGCACTGGGAAGCTGGTGGGATATTTCTAGGACAGTCCTAACTTTCTTGCAGCATTCATTTGGTGTGCTTTATAGGCAGTAAACATCAGCACACCAACACTCACACCCCACTGAGATTTAACTTTCAAAGATGCTCAAAAAGGAGCTGAGACCCGAAGACATGACCAGGGGCATACCACCCATGAGGACACATGGGGTCAAATGTCCCTGGGCTGCAGCCATTTAGTTACATGGGGGGCGGAAAATTGCCCCCACACCCCTATTCCTTCCTTCCAGGTCAATACACTGACTTCAAAATCTGGTGCAAAAAAAGCTGTTTGGTCGTAGTCGGGGAGGGTGGCCGCCCATACTGGGGGCAGGGTTTTTTTAAAAGAAAATTCAGATTTTGCACTGGGCTACATTTTCCCTAGCTACACCTCTGGACATGAGTATATCACAACTCAGGCAAATGAAATTTTAACAAGGCTACCTTGGAAGGCAAAAATACAGACAGTGATTTATTAGAAGGAGGTGCCAGAAAATTAGGGCTATCCCTACTGTCCTCTGCTGGGTTGGGAAATCCTTAGAGTTTTGGCAGAGACGGTTGGTGAAAGAAAGTAGCTCAGCCAAGTATAATGCCAGAGTCTACCTTCCAAAATAGTTGTTTTCTCCAGAGGGATGGGTCTGTGTTGTCAGGAGATCAGGTGTTGATTCCGCGAGATCTCCAAGCCCCACCTGGAGAATGGCAATCCTAGCAACAGGTCAAGCACGTGAAAAAGGTCTGGATGCTGTCAGCACAAATTCACTTGCTCTTCATGCAAGCTCCCTGCAAGGTGGAAGGGGAAATGAGTTTTATTGCAAATTTGCAGTCAATTTGCAGATAGGGAATTAATCTTGCTTTCCACTTAATCCTTCCTTCCAGTTTAGCTCCTGGACAAAATGAACAATGTGTTTCCTGGGACTTCCCTCTGCAGGAACAGAAACTTTTTTAAAAAAAGGATAATGCTTATATGAGGAATGAACTTTAGTATAATTTAATGCAGGGAGTGAAGAGCATCAGTGTCGAGGCTCCATCTGAGCAGGCTGGTGGCAGCCTCAGGGCATCTATTAATGGCTGAAACGCAATCGTCTTGCCAGAAGGGCTGGTTTTTCAGATAAACGGTTTCTTTTCCAGTGTATCCTCACCTCTGATAGGGCTGGCTGGTGCTGAGCTGAGCCAAATGATTTTGCTATAGATGGCTCTGTCGACTGTCTGCAGTTGGCCACTGGGGATGAGCCCCTAGGGGATGGGGCGGTATAAAAGTTTAATAAATAAAATAAATAAATAAATAAATAAAATAAATGAGGGCGAAAGTCTGGCAGAGAATTAGGCATATGTTCTTCCCTGTTTTGATCCTAATGTGGTTGGAATTGGCAACATAACCCCTCCCCCTGACACTATGCTTAGCGTTTCACTTTACTCAGACCTTTGGTGGAACCGGCAATCCGAAGAACATCTTGCGAAGCACGTTTCTTTCCTGCTGATGCAGCCTTCGGGTTATTTGTTTCCCTGCCTCTGTGGACCTTCCGCCTGCTTTACTTCGGGTGGGCCAACAGACCCGGAGCTCCAAATTGACGTGGCTTCAGACTTTCCCTCAAGACAACATCTGAAACTCTTTGACGCTGACCCTTTTGAAGACAGACGTCTGAGGAAGTTTGACTGGAGGCTGGGTAGATAAAGACATTATTTGTGCATGGTAATCTTCAGACATACTCCTGGGGACTGTCTGGGAAGCTATTTAAACAGTCAGACGGTTAGACTGTGTCTTCCATGCCTTCCAATTTCCATTTGTAGTGCAGTACAGGAATCTTCCTTTGCTTAAAAAAAATAATAAGGTGCCACTTTTTGGATGTCATCCTAGTTGCAATACAAAGAAGAGGCAGCTGTAAACAGATTTACAAGGCAAACAGTGCATTCCTAAACACAGTTATAGCCTTTGGGCTTAGAATAATGTGGCGCTCTTTAGGGCTAACAATGTTTTTGTTGTTATGTTGGTATGTTCAGAATCTGTGCCCCACAGCCTGTTAGATTCTGGATCTGGTAATTTAGCAGAGTGTCCAAGTCTCACTGTGTGTGAGAAAGCCCATCCAATCTCTATATGTTCCAGGAATAAAATAATAGTCGATGTTGCAATACCTGGTGACAGCAGAATTGATGAAAAGCAACTGGAAAAACTTACACAATACGAGGATTTAAGGATTGAACTACAAAGACTCTGGCACAAACCAGTAAAGGTGGTCCCAGTGGTGATCGGCACATTGGGTGCAGTGCCTAAAGACCTTGGACGGCACTGAAAAACAATCGGTGCTGACAAAATCACCATATGTCAGCTGCAAAAAGCCACCCTACTTGGCTCTGCATGCATTATTCGTCGATACATCACGCAGTCCTAGATGCTTGGGAAGTGTCCGACATGTGATTTAATACAAAATCCAGCATAGTGATCTTGTTTGCTGTGTATAACTGTTTTTGTATCAATAATAATAATAATAATAATAATAATAATAATAATAATAATAATAATAATAATAATAATAATAATAATAATAATAATAATAATAATAATAGTTGGATTTATATCCCCCCTTTCTCTCCTTTAGGAGACTCAAAGGGACTGACAATCTCCAACAAACACCCTGAGAGGTGGGTGGGGCTGAGAGAGCTCAGAAGAACTGTGACTAGCCCAAGGCCACCCAGCTGGCATGTTTTGGAGTGTACAGGCTAATCTGAATTCCCCAGATAAGCCTCCAAAGCTCAGGCGGCAGAGCGGGTAATCAAACCCGGTTCCTCCAGATTACAGTACACCTGCTCTTAACTACTATGCCACTGTCGCTCCTTTTCCCATCCTTCCTTGTGGTGTCAGCATGTTATTCTGGAAGAATAGTCCTGTGCATGGTTGTATCCAACTAGAGATGTGTTTTGATGGATACTCTATTTAATGTAGGCTACAGACGTCCACCATTTCACTCTGCTGGTGCCTTTGACTTCAGCCCCATGCATAGGGGCAAGGTCCTGGTGCAGTTACTGGAGGGCATCATGCTTCAGGCAGGTGGTCACTCCAGAGGTGGCTGCATGTGACATGGCCTAGCGCGGGGGTGGCCAACCTATGGTGCTCCAGATGTTTATGGACTACAGTTGGCCATGCTGGCAGGGGCTGATGGGAATTGTAGTCCATGAACATCTGGAGCACCATAGGTTGGCCACCCCTGGCCTATGGACTAGCAAGAAGGGTTTGGGACACCCTTGGTAAACTATGAGCTTGGTGTCCTCCCCTGTTCACTGCAGAGAAAAATTAGAACTTCAATATTTGATTCATTTCGTTTATCAGAGAGGACATATGAATCTAAATCTAAAAACAAGGAAGAGAAGTTCACTTCTGTCTTATTTTGTGCCCCTTGAAACCTGGCAGATTGGAATCCACGCGCTTTTAACTGCTACACCACTCTGGCTCTATTAGAAGGAGATCTCTAGCTGCCCCTTGGAGGTTGGGAGCCCTGTTAGGATGAAAGAATGTGACTGGCCCAAGGCTACCCAATGAGCTTCCCGGCAATGTGGCGATTTGAACTGGAGTGACCTAGCCTGACATTTGGACCACTACCCTACACAGGATCTAGTCAAAGTGATTCCTTTTTATCCTGCTGCAGTCAAGGGAGCTGTCAAGAGACTGTTCCTCTAGTGGGAAAGGGAAAGGAGAACGGATTTCCTGTTCTGTTCCTTTTCGGCCCCATCAGCAAAACAAAGCAGGCAAACCAAGCGCACGGCTTTGCACCTGTGGGGTGAAATCAACATATTCTGTCAGGCGAGCTTTTGTTTTCATTGCTAGCAAGATGCTGTTCTAGTGTAAGCGAGACATCTGGGTTTCCAATGTTCCCTGGTGTCTAGCGCCCTTGAAGGATGCAGCAGAACAAACACAAGAGCACAGCTTGGCCCAGCTTACGCACTCCTAAGTCCCCAAAGGGAAAGTGAAGGACACGATCACATATCTTCCATTGAAATCCACGTAAGAGAAAAGAACAATGCTTAGGAAAGAGAGAACTGCCCCAAACATGTAAACTTTCTAAGCTCACAAGTAGGCTTGATCAATACCCTAGAAAATCAGTAAAATTCGGATTTGGATTTATTTGGGAATAAAATTATCTGTATGCCCAAATAAGACAAATGACATATTCGGATATACCTGAATATTTGAGTATGCCCGGAATATTCGGGTTTTTTTGGTATTTTGGGTGTTTTTGTGTTTTGGCCTGCAGGGGGCGCATTTTTAAATCTAGCAGCACTAAAACTTCAGGGTATCATCTGGAGACTGTCCTGATGATACCACCCAAGTTTGGTGAAGTTTGGTTCGGGGGGGACAAAGTTATAGACCTCCAAAGGGGGTGCCCCATTCCCCATTGTTTCCAATGGGAGCTAACAGGAGATGGGGGCTACCCCTTTGAGGGTCCATAACTTTGGCCCGAATCTGGTATTTGTTGCACCCGAATTTCCAAGCCTACTCACAAGTACAAACAGTGCCCGTTGGGGACCTTTTGGTTCTTTATGCTTCCCTGAGTCTGCAAAAATATTTGTGTGCATGCAGTCCCAAACTGCACACGATACTGGTCCAGACGTGCAGTTGTGCCAAAAAAAGCACACAGGCTGAGGCAGCAGTACTGGGGAAGGGTGGATGATGCCTCTAATGGACCTCTCCTAGGGTTTTCAGGTCCTCTCTGGCCACCGGAAACCAGGGGGGCAGAAATCATGTGGAGGTGATGTCCTGCCCCTCTAGGAATTGTTGGAAACTCTATGGTAACACCATAGAGGTTTTGGTGAGTCCTAGAGAACACTGACATCACTTCCAGGTTTTCCCTGGAGGTGATGTCATGCTGCCAAGAAAACAGCTTTTATTTGATTTGGGAAAAATACCAAAAAAATCAGACGGACCCGGATTTTTCGGGTATACTTGACTCTCTGCAATCCAAGAGCTGGGGGGAGGGGCAAAATACAAGGAATGCCAAAATAGAAGGAATGAACATTATACCCTGCTGAGATCTCTCCTCAAATCCTGCCTCCCCCAGGGTCCTCCCCCTCCCCCCCAATCTCCATGAATTTGCAATCCCAGAGCAATCCCCAGAGTTTTTTAGTTCTGAAGGAAGTTTTTGTGTGGTCTAAACATGCAGCACATCAACTTCTGAACAGGTGGATGAAAAGGACCACATATTGGGTGTCAATGCAAGTTAGAAACAAAACAAATCTCCACAGAGGATTACCTGGGAATGTTAGTTTTCAATAATTAATTGAAGAGTAGTTTGAAGAAAGATCTTTGGCTTACTGAAACAGCTTTGGTCAAGTACTTGGGCCTCTGAGGGCAGTTTCGTTGGGTTAACCTTTTGCCCAAACATTCATGTGTACAGCTGTGCATTCTTCTTTTTTTAATGTTTATAGACACACAAAATGTTTCCCACTGATTGTGGAGTGAGAAGAACATATAGAGGAAAGATGCAGAAAACAGCCCAGCTGGTGGCAGGGCTAAAATCTGCTCCTAGTAATTATTGTGGCGCCAGATAGCACATCCGCAGGGGGGACGTCCCGCATCTCTATTTCTCTGACGGCCTTGTTTTTAAGCCGGTTTAATGTCTGCAACTTCAGAATCCCACTGGACTGAAACCACCTCACAGCTTGCTAACAGAGTCGTGATTTTGTTTTTAAGAACTGCTTTCAAAAATGGCCTCAAGTTTATTATATCTTAAACTCAGCCAATTAAAAGAAACACTTAAACTTTGCCCACATAAAACTGGCAAAGTTTATAGCAGGTAATTTTCTGAAATTTTCTGAGATGGAATTTTATGTTTCTTTGTTTTCCCTTTTCAAATTAAGCGTCCAGCACACCCTTCAACACTCCATTCCGCATGAAGCCATTAGTTGCATACTGTTTCTTAATTTCTTAAAAAACAGAGGTATCCAAATTCAGCCATGTTTTGAGCAGAGGCATATTTTAAAACAGATGAATGATGACTTTTTATGTTTGTTTCCTTCTTATTTGGTAAGAAGTGTGCACCTCTTCTGGTAGACTTTTATAGATTTACCTGCAGACTACTGTAGAACTGTCCATTTGGATAATAACAAATCATAACACTCTTCGGGTGGTAGAAGAGATTTTGAATTTCCATAAGAACATAAGAACTAGCCTGCTGGATCAGACCAGAGTCCATCTAGTCCAGCATTCTGCTACTTGCAGTGGCCCACCAGGTGCCTTTGGGAGCTCACATGCAGGATGTGAAAGCAATGGCCTTCTGCGGCTGTTGCTCCCGATCACCTGGTCTGCTAAGGCATTTGCAATCTCAGATCAAAGAGGATCAAGATTGGTAGCCATAGATCGACTTCTCCTCCATAAATCTGTCCAAGCCCTTTTTAAAGCTATCCAGGTTAGTGGCCATCACCACCTCCTGTGGCAGCATATTCCAAACACCAATCGCACGTTGTGTGAAGAAGTGTTTCCTTTTATTAGTCCTAATTCCCTCCTGCCTGCACCACCTGGAGTCACTTTGGACAGAGTGCATCTTTCCCCCATCTGGGTTGGGCTGTCTGTCAATCAGTAAGTGAATGATAAAGCATTGTGATTTAGAGGACAAAGTGGCTAGGAAAATGTGGGGCAAGAGTAGCCCTTCTGCTTTTCTGTGCCCCCCACATTCCTGTGCCCTTTGCTGCTGTGTCACAGAAAGCCTTTTCCTCAATGGCAGGCAACGGCAGCGCTGACAGTAGCTGTTGCTTTGATACCAGGGGGAGGGGGCCAAAGGCAGTTCTAGAGGAAGAGCGGCTCTATCATTCCTGCTGTCAAGTTTAAGTGGAGCATATTGGTAAAGACAAATGATGCTATCGACGGGGAGAGTGAGACTAGCTTCAGCTTTGAATACAATTAACATTCAGATGGGAAGTTTGGAGAGATCAATTTCATTTTTTACGATTCTGCCTTAGATTTTACTGCATGTCCAATTTATTTACTTTCGCTTCAGTGCGTTTTACCATTAAATTGTTTATCATTAGAATCGTTGCGCTGAAAATCCAACAATATTTTTTCTAAGTTCAGCAAGATGAGCAATGACTCAAGAAAACTCATAGTGAAATAAGCGGTGTTAGTCTTTCAGGTGCCGATGGACTTTTGTTTTGTTTTGCATACACATATAGCCATGCGAGTGTGCTGCAGGGACGGGGGGGGGGGAGAGATCTCTGTCTCTGTGCTAGCAGAGGCATAACAGGGAAAAATGGTGCTCGGGGCAACACCTGGGGGGTGGGGTGGGAGCCAGCCTGCGGCTTCAGCGTACTATTCAGCCAGTGAACGGCACCCTGGCAAGGGGGGAGTCGCCAGGCACCGTCTGGGTCACAATGCCATGGGAAAGGCCGTGCATGGGGACCTGGCTAGTGCCTGTGGCATCCCCCATGTGACGTAGTGACATGCACCCGGGGACATGGGATGCCCCATGTCCCCATGGGTGGTACGCCACTGCTAGTTAGGGAGTGGCCAGACAGACCAGAGTCTTGGGTTAGTTGCAGTTCTTCTGAGCTCTCTCAGTCCCACCCACCTCACAGAGTGTTTATTATGGGGGGGAGGAAGGGCAAGGAGATTGTAAGCCCCTTTGAGTCTCCTCACAAGAGAGAAAGGGAGGATATAAATCCAAACTCCTCCTGAGCACCCATATGACATACATAGTTGAATTGCATGAGTCACATCCCAGTTTAAACAAGATGCTGGCATGTTTTTTGGGGAGGGGGTTTGCCCTTGACAACATCACACGTCAATCAAGCCTGTGATTTAAAAACGATATTGAATTTGTGTAAATTACAGCTGTAATTCGGACTGGCTTTTAATTTCTCATCTTTGCTAGCTCTACCCGAAGAATCCCCGTTTTGCTTCGGCTTCACCTTTGTGTGACTCGAACTTGTGATTTGTTCCTTTCGCACCATTTCCTTTTTCCTTGCATGCAACGTACCCCCACAACCCCGTGCACATTTTTCAAAGTTATTTATGTCTCGGCGAATCAGCGCTGCGCGTTATATGTATAAAATGAAGTGCATTGTGCTTATAAATACTGTGCAAATTGCATATAAAAACCGTGCGGCGTGCGCCCAATGCAAAACAAATCTACAAAAACAGCAGTGAAAAGTAGTGACCTGAAACCGGCGAAATAAATGAATAGCGCAAAGAACTAAAGCCAGGAACATTTTCTCTTCCCAGTCAACAACAAAAACGACCAGGCCTGCTTTTAAAATTGGGCTTAAAACTTGAAAGAGGGATGTTACCGGGGTCTATTCACGCTCCGATTGCTTCAGAAGAAGGGTTGCCAACTTTGTGTTGAATAATTCCTGAATATTTGGGGGTGAAGTCTGAACAGGGCACATTTTGGGGAGGGGAGGGACCTTGGGTAGGTATAAGGTAAGGTGACCAGATGGTCACCTTCGTCAACCGGGACGGGTGGGCAGACCCCCGCGCGCCCCTGTGGCAGGGCGGAAAACGGCAGCACCCCAGAAGGCTGTGCACTCCTGCGGCCGCCCGGGAGGCTGCTGCACTGCCTTGCGCCCCAGAAGGCAGTGCGGCAGCCTTCCAAAACCCGAGACATTGGGGAAAACCCGTGGGACAAGTTCTCCCAAGGCATGAATGTCCCGCCAAAAGCGGGACGGATGGTCAGCTTAGTATAAGGTTATCTCCTCCATTCTCCAAAGCAGCCATCTTCTCCAGGGTATCTGATCTTAGTAGTTTGGAGTTCAGTTACAATTCCAGGCAATTGCTTGGGAACCCTATTCAGAAGCCAGGCCAGGCTGTGGCTTAAAAAGGAAACTAGTAGGCCCTTTCCCCAGCGTGGTTAAGAGCAGGTGCACTCTGATCTGGAGGAACCGGGTTTGATTCCAAGCTCTGCCACTTGAGTTGTGGAGGCTTATCTGGGGAATTCAGATTAGCCTGTACACTCCCACGCACGCCAGCTGGGTGACCTTGGGCTAGTCACAGCTTCTCAGAGCTCTCTCAGCCCCACCTACCTCACAGGGTGTTTGTTGTGGGGGGGGAGGGCAAGGAGATTCTTAGCCCCTTTGAGTCTCCTGCAGGAGAGAAAGGGGGATATAAATCCAAACTCCTCCTCCTCCTCCTCCTCCTCCTCCTCCTCTTCTTCTTCTTCTTCTTCTTCTTCTTCTTCTTCTTCTTCTTCTTCTTCTTCTTCTTCTATGTGTGAAACCTGGCATAAATGCATACGCAACATGAATTTGCGTGAGCATGCAGTAAGAATTTGGTTGGATCCTGATGAAGATTTCTGCAAAGGAGGATTGATTGTTGTCAATTCATTCATTCATTCATTCATTCATTCATTCATTCATTCATTCATTCATCTATCCATCCATCCATCCATCCATCCATCCATTCCTTCATTCATTGAACTCATACCCCGCTCTCCCCCATAGGGCTCAGAGCGGCTAATACCCAACAAAACAAAATAACAGAATCAAATATGAACAATAAAGAAATATGAACAGCAACAAGTACCCCAAAACCATAGTCCCAGCTTATCAGTCATCAAACATCACTAAACATAGCATATCAACAAAATTAACATTTCTTAACGGGATAACAAATAGCAAAAACATATTAGCGCATAGCATAAAATATAACTGCCTCATACACCTAATAATATAATAATAAGATAACAGCTTGACCTCATCAGCAATTGTATAGCAACAGGCATGAAATAACAGCAAGGCATAACACCACAACATAATACTATTCCTGCATCTTTTCCCTCTTTCAAAGGAAGACCAATATGTTAAATTCACCCTTCCCCCTTAAGACAGGTGTAACGAACCTGCCCCACCCTGAAGGGCTGGCGTACAGCAGGCCAAAGGGAGAAGGCCTTAGCAACAGCCAGAAAAAGAAAAAAAGGCTCCACAAGGAGAGAACCGACCTGATTGGTTGAGAAGGGTCCAGTAACGGTTGGAAAAAGCTAGGGGGAGCCAGTATGCTTACAGCACGGAGAGTGGAGTGGAGTGCTGTTCGGAGTCTGTGAGAGAGCAGAGCAGAGTCTGGCAGAGAGGAGTCTGTCAGCTCTGGAAGAAAAGGATTCTGTCTCAGCAGAGTTGGCTGACAGAAGTCCAGTCCCTGTCTAAGCGGTGTATGCTTGACAGAGAGAGGAGGCCCTGACTGGGTGCAGATTGAAGTGCCCTTCAGGAGCCTGGCGGTTTTAAAACTGCCCAGACCTATCTAGTCTGCCTTGCCCCTGTGTGTATCACCAGAATCACCAGTCTGGGAGAAGCCAGTCCAGAGGCAGTGAAGCCATATTAGGACTAGTGGGAGAGAGGGAGGCCAAGTGTGCCAGAATCTCCTGGGCTTGGACTGTGTGCTTGGGTGTGATCAGTGGGTATTGGAGCAGTGAGGAATAGTGTCTGTGTGTGTAAGGGAATTTATTAGTTCAAAGCTAAATCTTCCCTTAAGAGACACCTGCGTGTGTCGGTGTGCATATGAATCTGAAGTAACATCTTAAGACAAACTTATTCTGAAACCAACAAGCGTTAAACCTCTCCAGTTTACCTGAGAAGCCTTTGTGAAAGCCAGCAAATAAAAGTTCCAAGTTTTGTTCTATAAAAACCTCTCCAGTCTTATTATTTGTCTGTCAGTGTCTGTGTGTTCCCCGCAAAGGGTGGTGTCTGGGGAAAATCAGTATTGAGTGGGCTATATATAGAGGGAAAAATATTATTGGTGGCAGCGCAGAAAGTAGAACTTATATATAAGTGGCTTTCGTTACATTGGCGGCAAGCGGTGGGATACGTATAACATCTGAATCCAGTTCGAAACACGCAGAAGAAGACCCACTTTGTTTTTCTGATTTGTGAGGTAAAACTGTGAAATTTTCTCCTCACAAATGGCACCACCTAAGACACAAAAGACAGCTGGTGAGGGAAAAGCCCCAGAGAGAGGTGATATTGAAACACCTAAAGAAGATCCCTTTCAGGATTGGGAGAGCATGAAACTAAAACTGGCCAGTATAGATGCTGAGATTGAGAAAGCTAAGATGGCTTCTGGAGTTGAAAAAGCAAAATTAGAGGCTAGAGTGATGGCTGAAATGAAATGCTTGAAGGTAGAAGTTGAAATAGTTAAATTACGGGCTGAAAGGGCCAGAAAAGAAAGAGAGTTTAAAATGGCGGGAAATCGTGAGGCAAACATGAGCCATGAGAAGGACATGTTTGATTTGAGAGTGAGGGAAATGAAGCTCAGAGCAGAGCTGCCCATCCCCCACACTGTTGTGGAATTTCCCTCAGCAGATGAGAAAATGGAAACAGTTTCCAGGGTTGCCAGTGTACCAGATGAACTGGAGGGAAATCTTTTCCCAAATGCTGATGGGAACCCCTCAGAATGGCACCCAGAAGATGCAGTTGGAAGTGACAACGCCAACCCTGCAAGGTGTGCCTTGCCAACGTTAAGAAGTCCAGGAGGCGCAGAAAACTCCTTAACGCCTGACTTTGTGAACCAGGCTGAGTCTGCAGCAGCTAAGGCAAAAATCATGTGGCAAAATAACCAATTAGTAACCTCCTCTCAGCACACACAAATAATTAGTAACCTACTCTCGGGAACCTGTGAGAACCTGCTGGTTATCCACCTATAAATAGGGGAGACGAACAGCTAGTGTTTCTGGAGGCAGCCATGTTGTTTTCTGTAACTTCTAATTTTGACAGAACTCGTTTCCAATCCAAGCATCCTTCGCCCCAATAACTTTTGGGGAAAAAAAATCGATGTAGTTCTGCCTATTATACTCACAAATGATGGCCATTAAAGAATTGAAGTTGCCAATGTTGAAACACTCCCGGGCCACATCGATGAAAAACTCTATCATCCTCGCTCTGTGGCTCATTCCGCACATGCAGAATAATGCACTTTCAAACTGCTTTCAGTGCTCTTTGAAGTTGTGCAGAATGGCAAAATCCACTTGCAAACAGTTATGAAAGTGGTTTGAAAATGCATTATTTTGCGTGTGCGGAAGGGGCCTGTGTTTCTTCTTGACAGGCTGCCAGCGATAAAAGAAAGGAGTGAGGAGGAATAATAATTTCCTCGGCTTCTTGCTGGAAACCGAGGGAAAGGTGTGCATTCAGGAATCTGACGCAAGCTAGTTCAGCCCTATGGCATGGGTTCAACATCTGTTATGTTCAACATGGCATGGGTTCAACACTGGGTGTGCGATGTATGCAGTGATAGCATGCCACTGATCTACAGCCCAGGATGATTGATGACAATCAGTGTGTTGATGGTAACACCAGTAAAAGGTCTGGAATCCATGCCTTACGGCCGTGGTAGCAAACCTTTGGCACTCCAGATGTTATGGACTACAATTCCCATCAGCCCCTGCCAGCATGGCCAATTGTCCGTGCTGGCAGGGGCTGATGGGAATTGTAGTCCATAACATCTGGAGTGCCAAAGGTTCGCCACCACTGCCCTACGGGGAGAGACTTAGACCTCTTCTGCACATGCACAATAATGCATTTTCAGTCCACTTTCACAATTGTTTGCCAGTGGATTTTGCTTTATTCTCAAGCACAGCTGCCAAAGTGCACTGGAAATGGATTGAAAGTGCACTATTCTGTATGTGCGGAAAGGGCCTTAGGGAGATGGGGATGTTTAGTCTGGAGAAGAGAAGGTTAAGAGTTGACATGATAGCCATGTTTAAATATTTGAAGGGAAGTCATGTCGAAGAGGGAGCAAGCTTGTTTTCTGCTGCTCCGCAGACTAGGACAAGGAAGTAATGGACTTGAAATACAGAAAAAGAGATTCCACCTAAACATTAGGAAGAACTTCCTGACAGTCAGGGCTGTTTGACAGTGGAATGCGCCGCCTCAGTGTATGGTGGAGTCTCTTTCTTTGGAGGTTTTTAAAGAGAGGTTGGATGGCCATCTGTCAGGAGTGCTGTGACTGTCTATTCCTGCATGGCAGAGGGTTGGACTGGATGGCCCTTGTGGTCTTTTCCAACTCTATAATTCTAAGGGCACGATCAAACATAGGTAGATATGGTAGCCGGAATGCCATGTGCCCCATTTCTGTATTATCATGAGAATGATCAGACATTCATGATCAGAAGCTGAATAGTTATTCAAATCTCATGTATGCCTTTCACTTCCTACTAAACAGGGAGGAGAAGAGAGAACGCAAGGACAAACTTGGCTGAAATTGTCTTCCTAAAAGGAAACTGTGGATATTACGTAGGTTGTTGTCATAAAGGGACTCTCTGATGCCGTGTGGCGTTTGGAGCCTTTTCAAATTTTATGGGGTGATACACACCAAGCATGAAAGAGACCAGTCTCTGGGTCTCTGGGCTCACAAGCTGTGCTGTGAAGACGTTCCTGATCTCCGCAGCTCATGCACGCAGCTGGTTTGGAAACACATGACTCCCTTTGACAGATGGCATGCTTCCTGAAGCAAACGTTGGTTGCTGAGCTGCTGTTACAATGGCTATGTCAAGGGTGAAGCCCTTGCGAGCTGATGAGGCTTTGGCAGGAAGTGAACACTCGTTCGCCTTCCTCTTGGAAGTCTTTATGTCGATTCCCAGAGGCCCACTGCCAGTTCACATGGCAGCACAAGATTAGGTTTCTCAAGACCTTTTTATGAAGGGAGAAGCCATGGCTTAGTGGAAGAGCGTAGGAGGTTAAGAGCTCGTGTATCTAATCTGGAGGAACCGGGTTTGATTCCCAGCTCTGCCGCCTGAGCTGTGGAGGCTTATCTGGGGGATTCAGATTAGCCTGTACACTCCCACACACGCCAGCTGGGTGACCTTGGGCTAGTCACAGCTTCTTGGAGCTTTCTCAGCCCCACCTACCTGACAGTGTGTTTGTTGTGAGGGGGGAAGGGCAAGGAGATTGTAAGCCCCTTTGAGTCTCCTGCAGGAGAGAAAGGGGGGATATAAATCCAAACTCTTCTTCTTTTTCTTCTTTGCAGGCGGAAAGTCCCGGGTTCAATTCTCAACATCTCCTGTTAAAATAACCTGGTAGGAAGAGATGTGAAAGAGAGGCTCTGTCCTTGACGTCTCCAGCTAAAAGGATCAGGTAGTAGATGGCAGGAAAGACCTCTGCCTGAGACCCTGGAAAGCAGCTGCCAGTCAGAGTAGACAATACTGACCTGGACAGAATAATAGTCCAACTGGGTATAAATGAGGCAGTTTCATGGGTGTCCCTCCAGGTTCAATTTCTGGCATCCCCAGTCAAAGGATTTGACAGTAGATGATATGAAAGACCTTTGCTTGAGACTCCGGAAAGCAGCTGCCAATCAGAGTAGGCAATACTGACCTGGCAGGGGCTGATGGGAATTGTAGTCCATGAACATCTGGAGAGCCACAGGTTGCAGACCCCTGATCTACTTCCTGATCCTTTTAACCAGAGGTGCCAAGGACCATTTGCATTCTGGGCCAATGCTCTACCACCGAGCCACAGCTCTACCTTTTAATCATAGGCCGTTTCCGCATGAAGGCGGAAGCGGCCGGGTCGGCGTTTACGACGCCGACCCAACGACACTGGGACCATCCGCACGGACGGTCCTGGAAACAGCCGGGCAGCCGGTGCCGCTGGAAGCGCCGGTAGCCCGGCCGTTACATGTCCCCGGGCCTCCGGCACGTCGCCGAAGCCTGGGGACACGTCCCTTGGCCCTGCGCGCCTGCTCCAGCGGCGCAGGGCAGGGGGGCATGTCCCCAGGCCTCGGCGACGCGCCGGAGGCCCGGGGACAAGGTAAGTGCCGGGTGGCTGCCGTTCGCTCGGCAGCGGCTTCGAGGCGGCATTTCCCCAAAAAGAGCGCTTCCAAGCGTTCTGGAGAAACGCCGGCTCCGCGACGGGCGGCGCGGCTGCGATGCAGCTGCGCCCCCTGTGCGAATGGCGGCCTGGAGACGGCGTTTTTACCGTCTCCAGGCCGCCATTCATTGCCCGTGCGGAAACGGCCATAGACACCAGACCCTGTGTCTGGGATCATCAGTCTGCAAAGTTGCAGCCCCTTCTTGTGCTCATATGGTTGCAAAGGGGTATCTAGGGAAAATGCAGCCCTCTGCAAAATCTGAGTTTTCCGCGCCCCCCCCCCTCGTATGGGCGGCTGCTCTCCCCCACCACGACCAAACAACTTTTTTTGCACCAGGTCTTGAAGTCAGAGTGTGGACCCAGGGGGGAGGGGTGTGGGGGCGATTTTCCACCCTCACATGACTAAATGGCCGCAACCTGGGGACATTTGACCCCATATGTCCCCCTGGGCGGTACGCCCCTGTATGGTTGTACGTAACAGATCTGAGAGTGAACATGGAATGGTAGTTTAGCAGAACCTGAAGTGAATTGGGAACTTCTGTTGCGCTTGAGAAAACTCCCCTTTCCCCTATGCGAGTGTAACCTCTTTCTGTGGGTTCTGTGGGGCAGTACTTGGAAGGAGTTGCAAAGAACTAAATTTAAACAAAACAGTTTACTTCTCTTAACAAATAACACTTTTAAAACATTTAACATCACACTTCAAGGTCCTATTCAGGTTGCATTTTCAAGTCCTTATATTTACAGGCTTCTGATACTGCCAAGTCCAATTCTTCTTTGCAAGTGGGTTGGCTCCTGAAGACTCCAAGGGCTTGATGAACAGGATTCAACATGATGAAGGTTTCCAGGAGAACTCTCACCCATTACAACCACAAAAAGAAACCCTGAAACAATAAACTCCAACATTTACAACATAGCAAACAAACAAACAACTACCTTCCCAGTAGTTCCCAACAACATTGCAGTTACCTTAACAAGGTGTTAAGGGCTTATACAACCAAGGTCTGAGTCTGGTAGCCTTGTCTCCTCCAAACTACATGAGCTCTGCAGCCAACTCCTGCTTTGGGTCTCCACCCCTTTCTGGGTCAACCCATTCTGAGCATGGGGGTCACACGAGCAGCCTCACAACTTTCCAAGGCAAAGCATGACCAGTGTTACTCAGATCTTCGTAACATGCCTTGAACTTACTAAAACGAACTCCCGCCCCACCCCCGCAAAAAAGAGAAACTTTTGCAGCTTGTGTTTGGAAAGTGACTCAGCACCACGGTGGCCTAGGAGGAAAGGGAGAAGGATTGTGGTGCGAGCTTTGCGGACCCAGAACACTTCTCTGTTTGTTTTTTGGCGCGCAGAGCTACTGTTTTTCTGGACAGCTAAATTGCTGCCCAGCCCTGGGGGATAAATAGCTTTTCTCCTCTTCATGTGTGGCTTGGCAGCAAGATTCAGTTGGCTCAGACTTCAGGCCCTTCTTCTCAGGCCTGTTTTGAGTTCCATTTTTCTGTTTTTGTTTTCGTTGCATAATTTAAAAAAAAAAATACAGAAAGAGGAGGAGGCCCAGGGCCTTTCGTCTCGTAAACAGGGCTACTCTTGGGATAACAGTCTGGTCTGAAGTTATTTACAGCCAGATGTGATAAAGGCTACTGCTCCAAGAAGGCTTCATTCTGCTCTTTTTGGGATGCCAACCTCCAGTTGGGTCCTGGAGATCCCCAAGAATGACAACTGACCTCCAGGCGACAGAGATCAGTTCCCCTGGAGAAAATGGAGGCTCTGGAGGGTGGACTCTATGGCACCTCCATTCCCCAAACTTCACCCTCCCCAGACTCCACTGCCAAACCACCAGGAAGTTCCCAGACCTGGTTGTCTCTGGCCCAGTGGTGGGAGTCAGCTGGTTTGCACCACTTCGGCAGAACCGGTTGTTAAAATGGTGCTTGTCAACAACCAGTTGTTAAATTATTTGAATCCCACCTTTGGAACCGGTTGTTTATTTGAATCCCACCTCTGCTCTGACCTCACTTTATAAGAAAAGGGAAGCAGGGGAAGGAATCATGGCTATTCTGGCCCAATCCGGGGGGGTGGGGGGAGGGATTTGTGCAGCAGTGAGGAGCAGCAGTGGCGTAGGAGGTTAAGAGCTCGTGTTATCTAATCTGGAGGAACCGGGTTTGATTCCCAGCTCTGCTGCCTGAGCTGTGGAGGCTTAGTCACAGCTCTTCTGAGCTCTCTCAGCCCCACCCACCTCCCAGGGTGTTTGTTGTAAGGGGGGAGGGCAAGGAGATTGTAAGCCCCTTTGAGTCTCCTACAGGAGAGAAAGGGGGGTATAAATCCAAACTCTTCTTCTTCTTCTTGTGGAGGTGGCGGGGCCCTATGTTGCCAGATTTTCCCTCCCTGGGTCACTTACCCTGGGTGAGCCTTGGTAAATATGAAGGTGAACCGTGAAAAACCCAGTGGTCAACTTGTACACTGGAGTTATACACTCCTGGTAAATACACATGTTCACAGAACATAGTGACCACACCTATGAGGAGGGGATATGCACCAATTGTAGTCTCCTGGTATTCACAACTGTAATGCCTGAAAAGGGCTGTTGAATCGTTCCTTTTCATTCCTCCCCCCCACCCCTTGGCCCCCACACTTGGACAGCAGTAGCTTCCGGTTTGCAAAGAGCCTGTTTCTCCTGAGCATGGAACCCTCACACTTTGCTGCTCATCTTCTGTAGCAATCCAACTGTTGCCATAATCTTTGACCCCGACATATGCTCTGCATCCTACTCCTTTCTCTGTCGGCTTCCTCCTGTCACTCTCTGTTGGCCCAGAACGAGTCCCAGACCCCAGCTGCCCCCCTCCCCCAGCTCAACCTCTCACCCTTTTCCTTCCTCCAGCTTCTTTATACAGTCGACCCTCCTGATTCGATGTGTCAGCCTCTCTTGCCTGTCTTCATTATGTGCCTTTGTTTTGCCCACAGCTGGGCCCAGGTTGCCAGATCTAGGTTGGGAGATTCCTGGAGATATTGGGGGCGCAGCCTGGGGAACGTGGGGTTTGTGGAGGTGGGGGGCCTCAATGGGCTACAATGCCATGGAGTATGTTCTCCAAAGGAGCCAGCGTGGTGTAGTGGTTAAGAGCAGGTGGATTCCAATCTGGAGAACCAGGTTTGATTGCCCACTCCTCCACCTGAGTGGCGGAGGCTTATCTGGTGAACCAGATGTGTTTCCGCATTCCTACATTTCTTCTGGGTGACCTTGGGCTAGTCACAGTTCTTTGGAACTCTCTCAGCCCCACCTACCTCACAAGGTGTCTGTTGTAAGGAGAGGAAGGGAAAGGAGATTGTAAGCCACCTTGAGTCTCCCTACAGGAAAGAAAGGTGGGGTATAAATCCAAACTACTCTTCCTCCTCATCTTTCTTCCCTCTTTCTCTCCTGTAAGGTCACCTAGCTGGCATGTGTTGGAGTGCATAAGCTAATCTGGTTCACCAGATAAGCCTCCACAGCTCAAGTGGCAGAGTGGGGAATCAAACCCGGTTCTCCAGATTAGAGTACACATGCTCTTAACCACTACATCATGCTGGCAGAGCAGAGGCTGTTTCCAGGCTGTGTGGCCACAGTTGGGTAGTTTTTGCTCCTAACATTTCCCCTGAAATCTATGGCTGGCATCTTCAGAGGCATGTCACAGCAAGATGTGTTGCTCTGTGGGGTATAGTTTCTCTTCTGTAAACACATCTTGCTGTGACATGGCTCTGAAGATGCCAGCCGTAGATGTAGGCCAAATGTTAGGAGCAAAAACTACCAGACCACTGCCAGACAGCCCGCAAAACCCACAACAACTAGTTGATTGCATCCATGAAAGTGTTCAACAATATGCAGAGAGGAGGGTCACCAGATGGTATAATGCAGTGGCATAGTGCCAATGGGATTCAGGGGGTGCCCTGGGGCGGGGGTGGGTGACGGGAGCACACAGCCCTGCGGTGGGGTGCAGGACACGCGTGTGCCCTGGGCACAGTTCCAGCCTCGCCCCGCCCCTGGTATGATGCCATCATGTCTACACAACAAGCAGCCACTTTCTCCTGGGCAACCGATGTCTGTAGTCTGGAGATCAATTATAATTCTGAGCAAGCTCCAGACCCCACCTGGAGCTTGGCAACCCTGTTCCAGAGACACCTGGCTAGCTACTGTCGGACTAGGTGGGTGTTACACAGCAAGGCAATTCTTCTTTTGCTACAATCTTAGATGCCCGTCTCTTTAACTGCTGGAACGAAAGAAGCAGAACAAAGCAACTTTGATATTGTACTTAGGATTTCTCCTGATCCCAGACAGCAGGTGTTTGCTGATTTATGTTCTCCCTGTGATATGTCTCTCCCACCCTGGGGGCCAGTCGGTTGAGGGCTGAGTCCTGGCTTGTAGAGGACTCGTCTTCCCTTTGCTATGATTCATGCCTCTGTCCTGGTTTCCTCTGATCTCCTTTCTCCTTGGCCAGCTGCTCAAGGCCTCCTCCTCTTTTGTGTCTCTGAATGTGGCCCTGCAAACCTGTTCAGCGCCTGCAGCGATCCAGCCTCCCGGACAGGGGGGGGCGAGCAGAGGCAGGCCAACTTCACAAGGAAATCAAACAGAAGTTTCCCTTTCATGCATAATCTGGGGAGGAGAGAGGGCGCCGGCTACCTTTTCATCCGGCCATCTGGAGTGCCACATCATTTGGGGGGTTGCTTGCTCCTGGCACAGAAGTCAGGAGGGGGAAGAGCACATGCTTTGCATGCAGAGGTCCCCGGTTCAAGACCCTGCATCTCCGGTTAAGAAGGATCATAGGGAACAGAGGTTGGGAAGATGCTGTGTAGGGACTTAGAGAACTGCCCTCCCTTCTGCCCCCCCAGAAGCCAGCATTAGATCAGAACTGTTTCCAGATGTTCAGGGAACTACACCCATCAGTTTTCTGGCTGCAGGCCAATTGGCCATGCTGACAGAGGCTGATGAGAATTGTAGTTCCTGAACATCTGGAGAGCCGCAGGTTCCCTACCCCTGGGCTAGATGAACTAGCAGGCTAATAACTAATATTTAAAAAAAAACCACCCAAGGCTGCAGGCCTCAAGAGGGTTCCTTCTGTTTGGAAGTGCCTCCGTTGTGCTTGAGGCCAGCAGTTATGGAATCCCTTGTGCATCTTTTATTTCACTGGTTTATTTATTAGATTTTTTTCATTCGCTGCTCGCCCAAAGGATCTCACAGTGACTTACAGCGCTTAAGCAACATCATAGTACATTAGTTAAAAACAACAACAAAAATCAGGTATTACCGTATAAACTCGCATATAAGTCAAATTTTTCAGCACATTTTTTGTGCTGAAAAAGCCCCCCTCGACTTATACGCAAGTGAGGTGTATTTTAAAAAATATTTTAGGGTCTTTCTTTGTTGGCTGCCAGGGGGCGTAGTTTTTAGGCTAGCGGCACCAAAATTTCAGGGATTTTTCAAGAGACTCTTCTGATGATACCAGGCAGGTTTGGTGATGTTTGGTTTGGGGGGGTCCAAAGTTATGGACCCCCAAAGGTGGTGCCCCCATCCCCATTGTTTCCAATGGGTGCTAATAGTAGATGGGGCTACATTTTGACCCCTTGAACCAAACTTCACTCAACCTGGGTAGTATCATCAGGATAATCTCTTGCTGATACCAGCCGGGTTTGGTGATGTTTGGTTCAGGGGATCCAAAGTTATGGATCCCCAAAGTGGGTGCTCCCATCCCCCATTGTTTCCAATGAAAGCTAATAGTAGATGGGGCTACCCTAAAAGGTCTCCTAAAGATACTCTGAAATGTTGGTACTGCTAACATAAACATTCCTCCCTGACAGGCACCCTCAATTTCCCCCCAGATTCTCCCTTTAAATCACCCCCCTTCTGAGTGGATTTAAAGGGAGAACCAGGGCTTACAGAGCTAGTTTACTCTTTTTCTTTGAAATAAATATTCAAAAACATTTAACCTACTGATGCCTCAATTAATGTAATTTTATTGGTATCTATTTTTATTTTTGAAATTTACCAGTAGCTGCTGCATTTCCCACCCTTGACTTATACGTGAGTCAATAAGTTTTCCCAGTTTTTTGTCATAAAATTTGGTGCCTTGACTTATATGCGGGTCGACTTATACACGAGTACATATGGTTAGTATAAAATATTAAGATGTTAAAACATGTAACTCCTTACCGTAACGCTGTTAAAGCAGCCTAAAACGTCTGGTTAAGATCCAAAGTGCAACCCAAACAGGTTGGATGTTCAAACCCTGCAGAAACGAAGTACGGCAGGGCCCAGGTATCATCAGACTGGCGGTTTCCGCACGGTCCAAATACCCCGGGATGGGCAAATGAAATATCCTGGTTTGTGCAAGTTTTCCACATGGTTCCCGGTGCTAAAGTGGGCTTGCCCCGGTGTTGCCCTGCGATATTTCCCTTAGCCCAAATTGGCAATTCTTTTCAAATATCTCAGGGTAACCCCGCTGCCGCGTGAACACCATGCGAGCAGAACCTGTTTATTTTTCCCACCTCACCACTCTTGACCAATCGAGACGTTTGCCCGTTCGGGGATGCACTTGCGGTGTAAACACAAAAGACCTGGGCTCGTGCGGAACAAACAGGAGTGTTGCTTTCTGGTCCTAACTTGGCTCCTGGAAAGAAATGGGCGACCGTGCGGAGGAGAAACCGGGATAAAATAGATGCAGGTTTAAAAAAAAAACGGGTGGTAAACAGGTATAATTTTGCCATGCGGAAATGACTCAAGAGTGCATTCCAGAGATGGGGTCCAGCAGGTTCTCACAGGTTCCCGAGAGTAGGTTACTAATTATTTGTGCGTGCCGAGAGGGGTTACTAATTGGTGATTTTGCTACGTGATTTTTGCCTTAGTTACGCCTCTCCTCTCAGCAGTAGTGTGCAGAACTTGAAGCAGTTTAGCAGGAGGTGCACCAGCGTGCATGGCAGCCTGCGCCTGCGTGCATTTGTTTCCCGCCCAAGGACCAGTGCAGTGGCTGCGTCCTTGCCACAGCCCCACCCCTGGAATGCCTGACCACGCCCCCGTCATGCCCCACCCAGCCCCATTGGCGCTACGCCACAGTTTGAATCCCACCACCATGGGAACCTGTTACTAAAATTTTTGGATCCCACCACTGGTGCATTCCATACGGGAGGAGCCATAACTGGGAAACCTGAACCATCCTGGGATCTGGGCATCTGCAGAAGGCCTCAAAAGGATGACTGAAGAGAACAGGGGAATGTTGTAACAGGAGAGGGGATCCCAACTGAAAGGAAGCTGAAGTGTGACTGGCTATATCTTTTGCTGTTCACCCCTGTTCCACTTGCTTCACCCTTTCTTAATCTGTCCCTGTTATCTCTCTTACCGTTGAAGTTAAGACTGTAAATTCCTTGGGGCAGGGATCTGCCTTATTTCCTTGTGTTGTTTGGAGAGCAGCTGTAACTCTAGGAGAGCTTCAAGCCCCACCTGGATTTTGGCAACTTTAACTCCTCTCCCTCCTCCAATACTACTACCACTGCTGCTGCTACGGCTACTACTATGTTTTTACATTTTCACACAGCAGAGTTCAGACCTGGGCTAGGGTTGCCAACCTCCAGGTGGCCCCTGGAGCTCTCCTGCTATTATATTTGATATTTAGGCAACCAAGTGGGCTTTATGGAATGATGCAGAGGCATGAGGGGAGGAATGGCACCTGGGGCAAAACCCCATTTACCTGGCTGAGCCATCGTCAGGCGTCCCTCGTCCCTGATCTGCCAGGATGCTCCTTCAGTCGGTGGAGTCCACTGGCCGAAGGAGCAGCCTGGCAGCGCGGGGACGAGGGGAAGGGTGTGGGGGGCGATTCTCCACCCCCCCCATGACCAGCTGGCATGCGCCCAGGGACCCCACATGTCCCAGTGAGCACTCCACCTCTGGCATGATGCCCTGCTGAGGCCCCTCCCCTCCCAGAATCTCTCCCCAAATCGCCAGGTGTTTTCAAACCCAGAGTTGGCAACCCCAATTCAGGTTGGAGTGCGTGTTTGTAAATGAATGTTTATTTCCTTATGTTGAAGCAGTTCTTTGTAGTTTCTCCCTCACATCTTTGGCCATCTGTCCCTCAGCCCTCTGCCTTTCCTGGCAGCCCTCAGCCCTACCTGACTTTAAGCCATGTCACAGCGTCAATAAAGTCTGCCAAATTTTACACTGTTCTCCACTCACCGCAGCTGCTCCTCCCCACCATATCGTGTCTTTCATTTCTTTGAACAGGGCTGGCCCAGCCAAGCAAGCAGACAAAGCAGAGTGGAGTGGATTTCCTAAATCAAATTAGAACCCCAGGGGCATGCGTTACTCCAGCCCGGCTGCCTCCGTGTCCTGTCTTGCACACTGCCCTGCGCTCCAAAGCCTTCTCTCATGACTGCAGCCAGGTCAATAGCAGGTTTGCCAACTTCCAGGTGGCGTCTGGAGATTACAATTCCAGAATTACAATTTATCTCCAGGCTACAGAGATTGATTTCCCTAAAGAAAAGGGCTGCTGCTTTGGAGGATGGACTTTATGACGTTATATCCCACTGCGGTTCCTTGCCTTCGCCAAACCCCACTGTTGCGTGGAAGGGTAGTTGTAGGACAGGGGCCCTTTAAGGACAGGGTTGCCTGTCCCCAGCTGGTGGCTAAAGACCTCCTGCTATTACAACTAACTGGGATCAGTTCTCCTAGAGAAAATGGCCACTTTAGAAGGTGGATTGTATGGCGTTATATCCAGTTGGACCCTCCCCGCCCCAAACCCCACTTTCCTCAGATTCCATCTCCAGAATTTCTAGGTGTTTCAGAAGAAGAGTAGTAGTAGTAGTAGTTTGGATTTATACCCCACCTTTCTCTCCTGTAAGGAGACTCAAGGTGGCTTACAAGCTCCTTTCCCTTCCTCTCCCCACAACAGACACCTTGTGAGGTGGGGAGATTAATCAATCTGAAGAACTGTGACTAGCAAGAATGTAGGAGTGCAAAACACATCTGGTTCACCAGATAAGTCTCCACCTCTAATCTCCAGAGTAGAATCCACCTGCTCTGAACCATTACACCACACCGGCTCTTTTGCAGCTGGCAACCCTATTTAAGGGGCCAAAGAGGGCACCCACACCTTAGTTAGAGTGTCCAACTCCAACTTTGGAAATTCGTGGAGATTTGGTGTTAGTGCAGCTGGAGGGTGACTTCTGGGGAGAGTTGGAAGCTCATCTGAAACTTGATGCTGTGGAACTTGCCTTCCCAAGCAACCATTTTCTCCAGGTTTGGCGATTAGTTCAGGCTGACCAGACATCCCGCTTTTGGCGGGACAGTCCCGCCTTCAAACAATTTGTCCCATGTGTTATTTAAATTGTCCCATTTTTGGGAGGCTGCTGCACTGCCTTCTGGGGCACAAGGCAGTGCGGCAGCCTCCCGCGCACGCAGCCGCAGGAGCACGGCCTTCTGGGGCTTGCCGTTTCCCGCCCTGTCACAGGGCGGGAAATGGCAGCGCCCCAGAAGGCAGTGCACTCCTGCGGCTGCGCGCGCATGGCCACCTACCCCCGTCCCGGTTCACAAAGGTGACCATCTGGTCACCTTAGATTAGTTGTAATTCTGAGAGACCCCAACCTTGAGATTGGTAACTCTGCTCAGAACAGTTGCTCCAACTGTTAACTTTTTTCAGTTAAGCTTGTAGACACGTGCCTGTTCTCCACAGCCTCTGGGCACCACTACTTCACAGCTGCAAGTGCAGATCCATCCCACCTCTCTTTCGACGTGAAACATAAGACAAACCCACAGGTGAAACATTCCCCTGAGCATCAACCGCACTGGGTGACGGAAGAAGTCGTCTGCAGGTTTTTCAGGAATGACTCAACCTTCATCACAATTTATTGCCGCCCCTTCAAAATCTTGCGCAATTATAACGTTTGCTACATTGTAACTTAAGACTCATTAGAATATTGTGAGTAGACTGGGACAAGACCCCCCCTCCCCCAAGCAATTTTGAGATTAAAAAAAACCTCACTCCATCACCTTTTATAGTAGAAGCCTATAGCCTATAGTGGATTTTTAAATTTTCTTTTTTCAAAACTCCAATTAACTTTTTATACACTTGTAAAAACGGAAGATTTCTCCAGGGACAAGTTGGTCTGAGGAGTTGATTGTTTATGCATGGAATTTTGATTAATCAATTACTCTGATGTTGATGAGGCTCTCTTTTTTATTATCTAGATAAATGTTATGAATAGGGCTTTTTTTCATGTGTGGGGGAACTCATACCAGTACTAAGTACTGGCACCTTGTAGGGAAGGGACTTTTCCAAGTCCTGAGAAATTGGTGGAAATAAACACAACTTTGCATAGGATTATTGGCACCTCTTTTTGAATTTAAAAAATACTGATTATGGTTGGATAATCTCCCCTGTGAGATTATGCCAGTTCGCATCGAGCAGAGTGTGACTGGAGGCTAGAGCGCAGAGAAGCCTTACCATACATGCGCAAGTGTGCGTATAATCCCAACATGCGTGTAAGCTTTCAGCACAAAGAAAAGTGGGAGTCAGTTGTAGTTTCTAGTCTAATAAAAAGAGTATTAATTAGTGAACTCCATTCTGGATAGAAAGAGAGGCTCTTTCCGCACGGGCCATTTACAGCGGCCCAGGGACGGCAAAAACACCATCCCAGAGCAGCTGTTCACACAGGAGGCGCTGCTGGATCGCAGCAAGTGATCCAGTTAAGCCACTCCTAATAACCTCGCTCGTTGAACGAGGTTATTCTAAAACACCATCTTCCCATCGGCGCAGTGCGAACCGCACCACTCGGAAGACGGGGCTTTCCCTGTCCCCTCCACTCACCTCGTCCTCCAGCATGCTCTGGAGGCCGTCAGGGACCCGCCCATGCTGCCCTTCCCCCCCCACCCCCCCCCCCCCCCCCCCCCCCCCCCCCCCACCCCCCCCCCCCCCCCCCCCCCCCCCCCCCCCCCCCCCCCCCCCCCCCCCCCCCCCCCCCCCCACCCCCCCACCCCCCCCCCCCCCCCCCACACCACCCCCCCCCCAACCCACACCCCCCACCCCCCCCCCCCCCCCCCCCCCCCTCCCCTCCCAAACCCCCCCCCCCCCCCCCCCCCCCCCCCCCCCCCCCCCTCCCACCCCCCCCCCTCCCCCACCCCCCCACCCCCCCACCCCCCCCCCCCCCCACCCCCCCCCCCCCCCACCCCCCCCCCCCCCCCCCCCCCCCCCCCCCCACCCCCCCCCCCCCCCACCCCCCCCCCCCCCCACCCCCCCCCCCCCCCACCCCCCCCCCCCCCCACCCCCCCCCCCCCCCACCCCCCCCCCCCCCCACCCCCCCCCCCCCCCACCCCCCCCCCCCCCCACCCCCCCCCCCCCCCACCCCCCCCCCCCCCCACCCCCCCCCCCCCCCACCCCCCCCCCCCCCCACCCCCCCCCCCCCCCACCCCCCCCCCCCCCCACCCCCCCCCCCCCCCACCCCCCCCCCCCCCCACCCCCCCCCCCCCCCACCCCCCCCCCCCCCCACCCCCCCCCCCCCCCACCCCCCCCCCCCCCCACCCCCCCCCCCCCCCACCCCCCCCCCCCCCCACCCCCCCCCCCCCCCACCCCCCCCCCCCCCCACCCCCCCCCCCCCCCACCCCCCCCCCCCCCCACCCCCCCCCCCCCCCACCCCCCCCCCCCCCCACCCCCCCCCCCCCCCACCCCCCCCCCCCCCCACCCCCCCCCCCCCCCACCCCCCCCCCCCCCCACCCCCCCCCCCCCCCACCCCCCCCCCCCCCCACCCCCCCCCCCCCCCACCCCCCCCCCCCCCCACCCCCCCCCCCCCCCACCCCCCCCCCCCCCCACCCCCCCCCCCCCCCACCCCCCCCCCCCCCCACCCCCCCCCCCCCCCACCCCCCCCCCCCCCCACCCCCCCCCCCCCCCACCCCCCCCCCCCCCCACCCCCCCCCCCCCCCACCCCCCCCCCCCCCCACCCCCCCCCCCCCCCACCCCCCCCCCCCCCCACCCCCCCCCCCCCCCACCCCCCCCCCCCCCCACCCCCCCCCCCCCCCACCCCCCCCCCCCCCCACCCCCCCCCCCCCCCACCCCCCCCCCCCCCCACCCCCCCCCCCCCCCACCCCCCCCCCCCCCCACCCCCCCCCCCCCCCACCCCCCCCCCCCCCCACCCCCCCCCCCCCCCACCCCCCCCCCCCCCCACCCCCCCCCCCCCCCACCCCCCCCCCCCCCCACCCCCCCCCCCCCCCACCCCCCCCCCCCCCCACCCCCCCCCCCCCCCACCCCCCCCCCCCCCCACCCCCCCCCCCCCCCACCCCCCCCCCCCCCCACCCCCCCCCCCCCCCACCCCCCCCCCCCCCCACCCCCCCCCCCCCCCACCCCCCCCCCCCCCCACCCCCCCCCCCCCCCACCCCCCCCCCCCCCCACCCCCCCCCCCCCCCACCCCCCCCCCCCCCCACCCCCCCCCCCCCCCACCCCCCCCCCCCCCCACCCCCCCCCCCCCCCACCCCCCCCCCCCCCCACCCCCCCCCCCCCCCACCCCCCCCCCCCCCCACCCCCCCCCCCCCCCACCCCCCCCCCCCCCCACCCCCCCCCCCCCCCACCCCCCCCCCCCCCCACCCCCCCCCCCCCCCACCCCCCCCCCCCCCCACCCCCCCCCCCCCCCACCCCCCCCCCCCCCCACCCCCCCCCCCCCCCACCCCCCCCCCCCCCCACCCCCCCCCCCCCCCACCCCCCCCCCCCCCCACCCCCCCCCCCCCCCACCCCCCCCCCCCCCCACCCCCCCCCCCCCCCACCCCCCCCCCCCCCCACCCCCCCCCCCCCCCACCCCCCCCCCCCCCCACCCCCCCCCCCCCCCACCCCCCCCCCCCCCCACCCCCCCCCCCCCCCACCCCCCCCCCCCCCCACCCCCCCCCCCCCCCACCCCCCCCCCCCCCCACCCCCCCCCCCCCCCACCCCCCCCCCCCCCCACCCCCCCCCCCCCCCACCCCCCCCCCCCCCCACCCCCCCCCCCCCCCACCCCCCCCCCCCCCCACCCCCCCCCCCCCCCACCCCCCCCCCCCCCCACCCCCCCCCCCCCCCACCCCCCCCCCCCCCCACCCCCCCCCCCCCCCACCCCCCCCCCCCCCCACCCCCCCCCCCCCCCACCCCCCCCCCCCCCCACCCCCCCCCCCCCCCACCCCCCCCCCCCCCCACCCCCCCCCCCCCCCACCCCCCCCCCCCCCCACCCCCCCCCCCCCCCACCCCCCCCCCCCCCCACCCCCCCCCCCCCCCACCCCCCCCCCCCCCCACCCCCCCCCCCCCCCACCCCCCCCCCCCCCCACCCCCCCCCCCCCCCACCCCCCCCCCCCCCCACCCCCCCCCCCCCCCACCCCCCCCCCCCCCCACCCCCCCCCCCCCCCACCCCCCCCCCCCCCCACCCCCCCCCCCCCCCACCCCCCCCCCCCCCCACCCCCCCCCCCCCCCACCCCCCCCCCCCCCCACCCCCCCCCCCCCCCACCCCCCCCCCCCCCCACCCCCCCCCCCCCCCACCCCCCCCCCCCCCCACCCCCCCCCCCCCCCACCCCCCCCCCCCCCCACCCCCCCCCCCCCCCACCCCCCCCCCCCCCCACCCCCCCCCCCCCCCACCCCCCCCCCCCCCCACCCCCCCCCCCCCCCACCCCCCCCCCCCCCCACCCCCCCCCCCCCCCACCCCCCCCCCCCCCCACCCCCCCCCCCCCCCACCCCCCCCCCCCCCCACCCCCCCCCCCCCCCACCCCCCCCCCCCCCCACCCCCCCCCCCCCCCACCCCCCCCCCCCCCCACCCCCCCCCCCCCCCACCCCCCCCCCCCCCCACCCCCCCCCCCCCCCACCCCCCCCCCCCCCCACCCCCCCCCCCCCCCACCCCCCCCCCCCCCCACCCCCCCCCCCCCCCACCCCCCCCCCCCCCCACCCCCCCCCCCCCCCACCCCCCCCCCCCCCCACCCCCCCCCCCCCCCACCCCCCCCCCCCCCCACCCCCCCCCCCCCCCACCCCCCCCCCCCCCCACCCCCCCCCCCCCCCACCCCCCCCCCCCCCCACCCCCCCCCCCCCCCACCCCCCCCCCCCCCCACCCCCCCCCCCCCCCACCCCCCCCCCCCCCCACCCCCCCCCCCCCCCACCCCCCCCCCCCCCCACCCCCCCCCCCCCCCACCCCCCCCCCCCCCCACCCCCCCCCCCCCCCACCCCCCCCCCCCCCCACCCCCCCCCCCCCCCACCCCCCCCCCCCCCCACCCCCCCCCCCCCCCACCCCCCCCCCCCCCCACCCCCCCCCCCCCCCACCCCCCCCCCCCCCCACCCCCCCCCCCCCCCACCCCCCCCCCCCCCCACCCCCCCCCCCCCCCACCCCCCCCCCCCCCCACCCCCCCCCCCCCCCACCCCCCCCCCCCCCCACCCCCCCCCCCCCCCACCCCCCCCCCCCCCCACCCCCCCCCCCCCCCACCCCCCCCCCCCCCCACCCCCCCCCCCCCCCACCCCCCCCCCCCCCCACCCCCCCCCCCCCCCACCCCCCCCCCCCCCCACCCCCCCCCCCCCCCACCCCCCCCCCCCCCCACCCCCCCCCCCCCCCACCCCCCCCCCCCCCCACCCCCCCCCCCCCCCACCCCCCCCCCCCCCCACCCCCCCCCCCCCCCACCCCCCCCCCCCCCCACCCCCCCCCCCCCCCACCCCCCCCCCCCCCCACCCCCCCCCCCCCCCACCCCCCCCCCCCCCCACCCCCCCCCCCCCCCACCCCCCCCCCCCCCCACCCCCCCCCCCCCCCACCCCCCCCCCCCCCCACCCCCCCCCCCCCCCACCCCCCCCCCCCCCCACCCCCCCCCCCCCCCACCCCCCCCCCCCCCCACCCCCCCCCCCCCCCACCCCCCCCCCCCCCCACCCCCCCCCCCCCCCACCCCCCCCCCCCCCCACCCCCCCCCCCCCCCACCCCCCCCCCCCCCCACCCCCCCCCCCCCCCACCCCCCCCCCCCCCCACCCCCCCCCCCCCCCACCCCCCCCCCCCCCCACCCCCCCCCCCCCCCACCCCCCCCCCCCCCCACCCCCCCCCCCCCCCACCCCCCCCCCCCCCCACCCCCCCCCCCCCCCACCCCCCCCCCCCCCCACCCCCCCCCCCCCCCACCCCCCCCCCCCCCCACCCCCCCCCCCCCCCACCCCCCCCCCCCCCCACCCCCCCCCCCCCCCACCCCCCCCCCCCCCCACCCCCCCCCCCCCCCACCCCCCCCCCCCCCCACCCCCCCCCCCCCCCACCCCCCCCCCCCCCCACCCCCCCCCCCCCCCACCCCCCCCCCCCCCCACCCCCCCCCCCCCCCACCCCCCCCCCCCCCCACCCCCCCCCCCCCCCACCCCCCCCCCCCCCCACCCCCCCCCCCCCCCACCCCCCCCCCCCCCCACCCCCCCCCCCCCCCACCCCCCCCCCCCCCCACCCCCCCCCCCCCCCACCCCCCCCCCCCCCCACCCCCCCCCCCCCCCACCCCCCCCCCCCCCCACCCCCCCCCCCCCCCACCCCCCCCCCCCCCCACCCCCCCCCCCCCCCACCCCCCCCCCCCCCCACCCCCCCCCCCCCCCACCCCCCCCCCCCCCCACCCCCCCCCCCCCCCACCCCCCCCCCCCCCCACCCCCCCCCCCCCCCACCCCCCCCCCCCCCCACCCCCCCCCCCCCCCACCCCCCCCCCCCCCCACCCCCCCCCCCCCCCACCCCCCCCCCCCCCCACCCCCCCCCCCCCCCACCCCCCCCCCCCCCCACCCCCCCCCCCCCCCACCCCCCCCCCCCCCCACCCCCCCCCCCCCCCACCCCCCCCCCCCCCCACCCCCCCCCCCCCCCACCCCCCCCCCCCCCCACCCCCCCCCCCCCCCACCCCCCCCCCCCCCCACCCCCCCCCCCCCCCACCCCCCCCCCCCCCCACCCCCCCCCCCCCCCACCCCCCCCCCCCCCCACCCCCCCCCCCCCCCACCCCCCCCCCCCCCCACCCCCCCCCCCCCCCACCCCCCCCCCCCCCCACCCCCCCCCCCCCCCACCCCCCCCCCCCCCCACCCCCCCCCCCCCCCACCCCCCCCCCCCCCCACCCCCCCCCCCCCCCACCCCCCCCCCCCCCCACCCCCCCCCCCCCCCACCCCCCCCCCCCCCCACCCCCCCCCCCCCCCACCCCCCCCCCCCCCCACCCCCCCCCCCCCCCACCCCCCCCCCCCCCCACCCCCCCCCCCCCCCACCCCCCCCCCCCCCCACCCCCCCCCCCCCCCACCCCCCCCCCCCCCCACCCCCCCCCCCCCCCACCCCCCCCCCCCCCCACCCCCCCCCCCCCCCACCCCCCCCCCCCCCCACCCCCCCCCCCCCCCACCCCCCCCCCCCCCCACCCCCCCCCCCCCCCACCCCCCCCCCCCCCCACCCCCCCCCCCCCCCACCCCCCCCCCCCCCCACCCCCCCCCCCCCCCACCCCCCCCCCCCCCCACCCCCCCCCCCCCCCACCCCCCCCCCCCCCCACCCCCCCCCCCCCCCACCCCCCCCCCCCCCCACCCCCCCCCCCCCCCACCCCCCCCCCCCCCCACCCCCCCCCCCCCCCACCCCCCCCCCCCCCCACCCCCCCCCCCCCCCACCCCCCCCCCCCCCCACCCCCCCCCCCCCCCACCCCCCCCCCCCCCCACCCCCCCCCCCCCCCACCCCCCCCCCCCCCCACCCCCCCCCCCCCCCACCCCCCCCCCCCCCCACCCCCCCCCCCCCCCACCCCCCCCCCCCCCCACCCCCCCCCCCCCCCACCCCCCCCCCCCCCCACCCCCCCCCCCCCCCACCCCCCCCCCCCCCCACCCCCCCCCCCCCCCACCCCCCCCCCCCCCCACCCCCCCCCCCCCCCACCCCCCCCCCCCCCCACCCCCCCCCCCCCCCACCCCCCCCCCCCCCCACCCCCCCCCCCCCCCACCCCCCCCCCCCCCCACCCCCCCCCCCCCCCACCCCCCCCCCCCCCCACCCCCCCCCCCCCCCACCCCCCCCCCCCCCCACCCCCCCCCCCCCCCACCCCCCCCCCCCCCCACCCCCCCCCCCCCCCACCCCCCCCCCCCCCCACCCCCCCCCCCCCCCACCCCCCCCCCCCCCCACCCCCCCCCCCCCCCACCCCCCCCCCCCCCCACCCCCCCCCCCCCCCACCCCCCCCCCCCCCCACCCCCCCCCCCCCCCACCCCCCCCCCCCCCCACCCCCCCCCCCCCCCACCCCCCCCCCCCCCCACCCCCCCCCCCCCCCACCCCCCCCCCCCCCCACCCCCCCCCCCCCCCACCCCCCCCCCCCCCCACCCCCCCCCCCCCCCACCCCCCCCCCCCCCCACCCCCCCCCCCCCCCACCCCCCCCCCCCCCCACCCCCCCCCCCCCCCACCCCCCCCCCCCCCCACCCCCCCCCCCCCCCACCCCCCCCCCCCCCCACCCCCCCCCCCCCCCACCCCCCCCCCCCCCCACCCCCCCCCCCCCCCACCCCCCCCCCCCCCCACCCCCCCCCCCCCCCACCCCCCCCCCCCCCCACCCCCCCCCCCCCCCACCCCCCCCCCCCCCCACCCCCCCCCCCCCCCACCCCCCCCCCCCCCCACCCCCCCCCCCCCCCACCCCCCCCCCCCCCCACCCCCCCCCCCCCCCACCCCCCCCCCCCCCCACCCCCCCCCCCCCCCACCCCCCCCCCCCCCCACCCCCCCCCCCCCCCACCCCCCCCCCCCCCCACCCCCCCCCCCCCCCACCCCCCCCCCCCCCCACCCCCCCCCCCCCCCACCCCCCCCCCCCCCCACCCCCCCCCCCCCCCACCCCCCCCCCCCCCCACCCCCCCCCCCCCCCACCCCCCCCCCCCCCCACCCCCCCCCCCCCCCACCCCCCCCCCCCCCCACCCCCCCCCCCCCCCACCCCCCCCCCCCCCCACCCCCCCCCCCCCCCACCCCCCCCCCCCCCCACCCCCCCCCCCCCCCACCCCCCCCCCCCCCCACCCCCCCCCCCCCCCACCCCCCCCCCCCCCCACCCCCCCCCCCCCCCACCCCCCCCCCCCCCCACCCCCCCCCCCCCCCACCCCCCCCCCCCCCCACCCCCCCCCCCCCCCACCCCCCCCCCCCCCCACCCCCCCCCCCCCCCACCCCCCCCCCCCCCCACCCCCCCCCCCCCCCACCCCCCCCCCCCCCCACCCCCCCCCCCCCCCACCCCCCCCCCCCCCCACCCCCCCCCCCCCCCACCCCCCCCCCCCCCCACCCCCCCCCCCCCCCACCCCCCCCCCCCCCCACCCCCCCCCCCCCCCACCCCCCCCCCCCCCCACCCCCCCCCCCCCCCACCCCCCCCCCCCCCCACCCCCCCCCCCCCCCACCCCCCCCCCCCCCCACCCCCCCCCCCCCCCACCCCCCCCCCCCCCCACCCCCCCCCCCCCCCACCCCCCCCCCCCCCCACCCCCCCCCCCCCCCACCCCCCCCCCCCCCCACCCCCCCCCCCCCCCACCCCCCCCCCCCCCCACCCCCCCCCCCCCCCACCCCCCCCCCCCCCCACCCCCCCCCCCCCCCACCCCCCCCCCCCCCCACCCCCCCCCCCCCCCACCCCCCCCCCCCCCCACCCCCCCCCCCCCCCACCCCCCCCCCCCCCCACCCCCCCCCCCCCCCACCCCCCCCCCCCCCCACCCCCCCCCCCCCCCACCCCCCCCCCCCCCCACCCCCCCCCCCCCCCACCCCCCCCCCCCCCCACCCCCCCCCCCCCCCAC